>NC_142493.1:11553015-11712070 GCF_965113065.1 Corylus avellana | reverse complement strand
TCCAATTTATAAAATTTTTTTGTTGGAAGAAAAAAGGGTCAATATATATATATATTGAAAGAAATACATTCCAATTTCATTGATAATAATCACGAGCATAAAGCTCTTACATCGCATAAGCACAAAGCCCTGAAAATGCAAATTATAGCCGAAGCTATAAGGATACAACATCACCTAAAACGTCTGCTAACCTATGACTAGTTTTCAGTTGAAATAACATATCTGCATAAGACAGACGCAATCCAATACATAGGTAGCGCAAATTCCTCCTTGACCCAAAAGCCAGGATGAAGTTCACGTCCACAACTCGAAGGTTTGGACTACAATTCACATCCACGACTTAAAAGATCTGGACCAAAGTTCAGTTCACATCCAAGCAGGCAGATCGAGTGGCCAAGCCTTATTACAAAACAGAAGCAAGAAAACCTAAATAAAACGTGGGCGAACCAAAGAGGCAGGGTCTTATTATAAGCAAATAACAAGAATGAAATGCACACAGAGAAAAAACATGAACATAGACAATACGAGGAAAATAAAACAAACGGGAACAAGCACACGCAGCACGGATGCCGATTGTGCACTAACCGGAAACCGACACCAGAAGGGAACGATGGAAGCTCGACGCGATGGGGACGTGGAAAAAGCCCAAAACAGTGGACGGATGGTGGCGAAACCGATCGCCAGCTGGCCGAAAAACCATCGCAGCAGGGGACGTTGAAGTTCATTGTAGGAGGGGCACGAGGAAAGACCCAACATTGGACGGTGGGCGGCAGAGCGGGTGGAGGAGATCGGCGGCGAACACAAAACAAAATTGGGGGAGTCTATGCGGGACAATTTTGAGACCCCATGGGCCATTGAGACTTTTGGTCTTTCGTGTCTCATGGCCATTGGAACATCTTAAACTCTAGGATTATTTATAAACTATCGCATTTAAAATTATTAAAAGGTGTTGGAGGTTGTTGAAAATGGATCCGAATCCTCTTTAGTTGACTTGAAATAGATGCGAGCTATTTGATGGCTATGATTTCTTTAAAAAAATCAAAGGAGAACACCCAAGATCAAGATAAAACAGACAAGATCAAGACTATCTTTTTATTAGATTCGTACAGATACAAGATAAGAAAAGATATTGAAATTCAAACTTCATTGTTTTTCTTCATTTAAGCGTCCTTTCACCTTCTATAAGGGGTAGTGTTTGTTATGCACTTTCCGATTGAATTAGGGTTCTGTGTTCCTAGAATTACTGGTCATGGGAATCGATTTATTGTTTGCTGGAATCGGTGATCTCTATTGTCTTACTTGTAATTATTGCTTCATTTGCAAGCTGCAACTCCCATTTTTTTTTTTTTTTTTTTTGGGGGGTGTTGTGGACGTCAAGTTTCTTCATTTAGATTTTCTTGTTTCTTGTTTATGAAAAGCATTATGACAACAGATTCCACTAAGCGTATGGCAGTGTTGGCCTTGATTCGAGCTGAAAAAGTAGAGTGCAACTTCCGTGGGATGGTGCACAAAATTAAAGGTGCCACCAATTAGACGTTGCCACATAAGCTTATTATACTAAATTCAAGTTTAGGAAAAGAACACAACCACACTTGATTATATTAAATTTGAATTAAAAAATTAATTAATTAATTTTTTTTAAACAAAATAAAAAATGGCAACCACCTAAGGAGGAGAAGTCACCCTAGAGAGAGGTGGGGGCTGCTCGCCGCCACCCCCCCCCCCCCATTTGGGATGGCGTGTGGGCCACCTCTAGGCCATGGGACTGGCCGCACACCACCCCAGATGGGCGGGAGTGGCCGCTAGCTGTGGCTGATCTCTCGCTGTTTCAAAACATTATTTATTTTTTATTTTTTATTTTTAAATAATTAAATTTGATATTATCAAGTGGTTTAATTTTATTTTATTAATATGTTTCATGTTGAGGTGGCAACTCCTCATTGGTGGGTACGAATGGATGGTTTTGTACACCATCCTCATTTAAGTTATTCTCGAAAAAAGTATCAATTGGTTTCAGCAATGGTGGTACTACGGTTTGTTCCAATGACTTTTCGAGAATAGGTTTTCTTGGCTTGCTTTCTTTGTTCATCTTTGAGTCTAACCTGGATCCTCATGATCTTGGTCCAGTGCATCCATTTGCAAGCTTTGTTCATCTATGGGTCTAACCTCGAAGAGAGCTGTTTATATGGGATTATGGCACATTTATGCCCTCCGATAAGAGCCAGACACTTCAACTTAATATAACTTTAGAAAAGAAAATAAATATATAAGGACCATGTTTCCTGGCAACCACAATAAAAGGAACAATCAGAGAAAACCAAAATGTTTGATTTTGAAGATGTAAAAAGCCATGATTGGAACTTGGAAGGGAGGTTGGGTCTGAGAAGAAATTGCAGATTGTAATTAGAGAAGCTAGAAATAGATATAAATTCAGAAACTAATTGCGATGTGATGGATATAATTTTCCACAAATTTAGAAGCAAGTTGCGATGTGATACCTAGAAATTTCAACACTAAAATTCAATGCATATATGACTGACAAGTGACAAGTAAGTCTCCATTTTTGTCCAAACCAAGAAGCACCTCAAGCTTTAATCAAAAGTTGTTCATATTGAAATGTCCAAAGTCTAATCCCTTGTTGTGGCCCTTTTTGGTCCCATTTCCAATTCTTACTTGTGTCACGGTAAGAGACCGCCGCGTGCATTTGATAGATTTTTTTTTTTTTTTTTTTTTTTTTTTTTTTTTTACGGCGGCGCATTATCTATTGGGGGAAAATGATCCTCTCCATTTCATTTGAAATTGAGAATATCCAGTTAGTATATTTTGGACGGGTAAGATTGTCTAAAACTTATAATGACAATTTTACCCCTCTAAAAAACACTAACGGGATACTCTGAATTTCATTTGAAATGGATAGGATCCTATTCCATCTGTGGGCATGTGGCAATTAAGTGTCTAACATGTATCTGAATTACCTCCAAATGGTCGAGGGTGGTTGGACCACTTTCTCTTTGCCATATCTCCACCCTCATTACCATTTGAAGTGATTCGGCTACCCCTCATTTTTTTCAAAATAAATTTTTTTAGAAGGTTGCTGAACTATCCCCAGTGGCAATAGGGTTGGGTGGTTAACCTCTCTTTTGCTATTACTGCAGCGGTGATCAACGATGAAAATGGTCCATTTTTGCAGCTGCTACTTAAAAACTTGTTTTCACGAATGTTTTGCAAGGTAAAGCTCATACAACCATTTTGATGGTTCGTTTGGCTACTTCTATGGCGTGTGGGCCACCCCTAGGCCATGGGACTGGCCGCACACCACCCTAGATGGGCGGGAGTGGCGGCTAGCGGTGGCTGATCTCTCGCTGTACAAAACATTCTTTAGTTTTTTTATTTTTTATTTTTAAATAATTAAATCTGATATTATCAAGTGGTTTAATTTTATTTTATTAATATGTTTCATGTTGAGGTGGCAACTCCTCATTGGTGGGTACGAATGGATGGTTTTGTAAACCATCCTCATTTAAGTTATTCTCGAAAAAAGTATCATGTGGTTTCTGCAATGGTGGTACTACGGTTTGTTCCAATGACTTTTCGAGAATAGGTTTTCTTGGCTTGCTTTCTTTGTTCATCTTTGAGTCTAACCTGGATCCTCATGATCTTGGTCCAATGCATCCATTTGCAAGCTTTGTTCATCTATGGGTCTAACCTCGAAGAGAGCTGTTTATATGGGATTATGGCACATTTATGCCCTCCGATAAGAGCCAGACACTTCAACTTAATATAACTTTAGAAAAGAAAATAAATATATAAGGACCATCTTTCCTGGCAACCACAATAAAAGGAACAATCAGAGAAAACCAAAATGTTTGATTTTGAAGATGTAAAAAGCCATGATTGGAACTTGGAAGGGAGGTTGGGTCTGAGAAGAAATTGCAGATTGTAATTAGAGAAGCTAGAAATAGATATAAATTCAGAAACTAATTGCGATGTGATGGATATAATTTTCCACAAATTTAGAAGCAAGTTGCGATGTGATACGTAGAAATTTCCACACTAAAATTCAATGCATATATGACTGACAAGTGACAAGTAAGTCTCCATTTTTGTCCAAACCAAGAAGCACCTCAAGCTTTAATCAAAAGTTGTTCATATTGAAATGTCCAAAGTCTAATCCCTTGTTGTGGGCCCTTTTTGGTCCCATTTCCAATTCTTACTTGTGTCACGGTAAGAGACCGCCGCGTGCATTTGATAGATTTTTTTTTTTTTTTTTTTTTTTTTTTTTTTTTACGGCGGCGCATTATCTATTGGGGGAAAATGATCCTCTCCATTTCATTTGAAATTGAGAATATCCAGTTAGTATATTTTGGACGGGTAAGATTGTCTAAAACTTATAATGACAATTTTACCCCTCTAAAAAACACTAACGGGATACTCTGAATTTCATTTGAAATGGATAGGATCCTATTCCATCTGTGGGCATGTGGCAATTAAGTGTCTAACATGTATCTGAATTACCTCCAAATGGTCGAGGGTGGTTGGACCACTTTCTCTTTGCCATATCTCCACCCTCATTACCATTTGAAGTGATTCGGCTACCCCTCATTTTTTTCAAAATAAATTTTTTTAGAAGGTTGCTGAACTATCCCCAGTGGCAATAGGGTTGGGTGGTTAACCTCTCTTTTGCTATTACTGCAGCGGTGATCAACGATGAAAATGGTCCATTTTTGCAGCTGCTACTTAAAAACTTGTTTTCACGAATGTTTTGCAAGGTAAAGCTCATACAACCTTTTTGATGGTTCGTTTGGCTACTTCTATGGCGTGTGGGCCACCCCTAGGCCATGGGACTGGCCGCACACCACCCTAGATGGGCGGGAGTGGCGGCTAGCGGTGGCTGATCTCTCGCTGTACAAAACATTCTTTAGTTTTTTTATTTTTTATTTTTAAATAATTAAATCTGATATTATCAAGTGGTTTAATTTTATTTTATTAATATGTTTCATGTTGAGGTGGCAACTCCTCATTGGTGGGTACGAATGGATGGTTTTGTAAACCATCCTCATTTAAGTTATTCTCGAAAAAAGTATCATGTGGTTTCTGCAATGGTGGTACTACGGTTTGTTCCAATGACTTTTCGAGAATAGGTTTTCTTGGCTTGCTTTCTTTGTTCATCTTTGAGTCTAACCTGGATCCTCATGATCTTGGTCCAATGCATCCATTTGCAAGCTTTGTTCATCTATGGGTCTAACCTCGAAGAGAGCTGTTTATATGGGATTATGGCACATTTATGCCCTCCGATAAGAGCCAGACACTTCAACTTAATATAACTTTAGAAAAGAAAATAAATATATAAGGACCATCTTTCCTGGCAACCACAATAAAAGGAACAATCAGAGAAAACCAAAATGTTTGATTTTGAAGATGTAAAAAGCCATGATTGGAACTTGGAAGGGAGGTTGGGTCTGAGAAGAAATTGCAGATTGTAATTAGAGAAGCTAGAAATAGATATAAATTCAGAAACTAATTGCGATGTGATGGATATAATTTTCCACAAATTTTGAAGCAAGTTGCGATGTGATACATAGAAATTTCCAAACTAAAATTCAATGCATATATGACTGACAAGTGACAAGTAAGTCTCCATTTTTGTCCAAACCAAGAAGCACCTCAAGCTTTAATCAAAAGTTGTTCATATTGAAATGTCCAAAGTCTAATCCCTTCTTGTGGGCCCTTTTGGGTCCCATTTCCAATTCTTACTTGTCACGATAAGAGACAGCTGCGTGCATATGATAGATTTTTTTTTTTTTTTTTTTTTTTTTTTTAAGGCGGCGCATTGTCTGTTGGGAGAAAATGATCCTCTCTATTTCATTTGAAATGGAGAATATCCAGTTAATATATTTTGGACGGACAAGATTGTCTAAAAATTATAATAACAATTTTACCCCTTTAAAAAACACTAACAGGATACTCTGAATTTCATTTGAAATGAAGAGGATCTTATTCCATCTGTGGGCATGTGGCAATTAAGTGTCTAACATGTGCCTGAATTACCTCCAAATGGTCGAGGGTGGTTGGAGCACTTTCTCTTTGCCATATCTCCACCCTCATTATCATTTGAAGTGATTCGGCTATCCCTCATTTTTTTCAAAATAAATTTTTTTAGAAGGTTGCTGAACTATCCCCAGGGGCAATAAGGTTGGGTGGTTAACCTCTCTTTTGCTGTTACTGCAGCGGTGATCCGTGATGAAAATGGTCTATTTTTGCAGCTGCTACTTAAAAACTTGTTTCCACCGATGTTTTGCAAGGTGAAGCTCATACAGCCATTTTGATGGTTCGTTTGGCTACTTCTATGGGTTTGGGTCCTATCTCGGTTGAAGGGGATGCTCTTCTTGTTATTTTAACTGTTAATAGTCCCGCTCTTTTTTCTTCTTGGTCTTTTGCTAACTATATTTCTTATATTAGTTTAACTCTATCTTTCTTTCAAAGTTGGAATGCTTTGAAAGTGTTTCGATATGTCAATTTTTGGGCACATTCTAAATTAGCCACTTTCAATCGTGTTTTTGGAAATATTCCCACACGATTCCCCATTGTCTCTTCCATTCCCACACGATTCCCCATAATAAATGCATAAATTCACTATCCATGACACACATTGTGGCCATCTTAGTTAGACCATGAGCAGCATTGTTTGCCGTTCGGTGTACAAAGCCACATCTCCAATGTTGAAAGCTACTGAGACCCACTCGAATATCATCCCTAAGGTGACCAAACTTACTTCAGTTACTGTCCAAAACATTGACAACATCAACTACCTGCTTTGCATCTCCTTCCAAAATGATTGATTACCCTCCAGCCACTTAACATAATCTCACAGCCTGATAAGATGCTATAGTTTCACCCATCGTAGGATCAAACAAACCCAGCGGTGTTCTGCTTTAGGCTACCACCACCTTACCTCTATGGTCTCTTATCACTACTCTTATACCCAGTCTGCCATGGGCTTTATCTCCATATAAATTTCCACACTCAAATTCTATTACTGACAAGTAAATTTCCATATAAATTTCCACACTCAAATTCAATGCATTTATAGCTGACAGATTGTAATTCAATGCATTTATGACTGACAAGTAGGACGCCAAGCTTTGCTCAAAAGTTGTTCATATTGGCTGTGTTTTGGCAAAGGACAGGATAAGATCCAAAAATCAAAACAAAAAAAAAAAAACTCAAAATTAATTACAATATTCTTACTTTTACATCATATAAATTATTTTTTATTATTTTTCATATAAAAAAAAACAATTACAAAATAAATTTTTTCACTCTTTATACAAAACATTCTTACTTTTTTTTTTTTTTTTTTTTTCTCATATCAATCAAATCTGCTATAGTACTGCTCCACTCCCTTTTTCCATTCCATTCCCAAAGTGGGCCTTTTTTGGTCTCATTTCCAAGTTTTGTGTTTCACGATAAGAAAGCGACTGCATGCATTTCATAGGTCTTTTATTTTTTATTTTTAAAGCATCTCATTATCTATGGGCACGTGACAATTTAAGTGCCTAACATGTAGCTGAGTTACATTCAACCATTTTTTCTTCGCCATATCTTCACCATCATAGTCATTTGAAGTGATTCGGCCACCTTTATTTTTTTATAATGAATTTTTTTTAAAAGGTCGTTGAACTAATCTATTTAATTTCACAACTGACAGGCAAGTTGCCATTTTTTCCAAACCAAGATGCACGCCAAGCTTTGCTGAAAAGTAGTTCAGATCGAAATGTCCAGCTACAGAAATTCTAAAGTCATTATCCATTGTGTGGCGGGGCCTTTTTGATCGAATTTCCAAGTCTTCTGCTTCACGTCACGTTATCAAATATTGTGTATATTTGATAAACTTTTATTTATTTATTTATTTATTATTATGTTTATTTTACGGAGGCACCTTTTCTGTGGGCCTATGACATTTAACATGTAGTTGCAATACCTCAAATAAGTAAGGAGTGGATCGGGCACTCTCGGTTGGCCATATGTTTTTTTTAGAGTGAGCTACTCTCGTTGTTATTTGAGACGTTTTGTGGCCACCCTGATCAATTGAAAAATAAAAATTGAGAAATGGCTGAATTACTTTCAATGGCCATAAGGTGGATTGGCCATCCAGATATAGTCGAAGGGGGCGGCTGAATAATTCCTTTGCATTTGAAAGTGGTTCGACCACCCCTCGGCCAACTAAAGATTGTTGCTGAAGTCTTTTTTGTTTAATTTTTAGTATTTAGTTTTTAAATTTTAAATTTTTATTTTTTAATTTATAAGGAAATTTTTCTGTTACTAAAAATTTTAAGATTATTTGCCTTTCTGTTGCCTTAGAGATAGTTACAAATTTTGATAGTTTGAATGGAGCATTAACTCTATCAATAATTTGAGGGACATCCACAATGAAGTAATAGTTTTAAATTGAAATACGCAACAATTACATTAGTGACCTTGAGGAAAAAAAAAAACAAAAAAAAAATTTGTGTTATATACTTCTCCTAAGCACTAGCTCGAAGTCTCATCGCACCGTTTGCCAACATTCAATCACTATTCATCAAAAAAAATTCAACTCTCAATATTCTTATTTGTTACATCATATAAATTCTCTTTTATTACTATTCAAATAAAAAAAATCACTACAAAACAATTTTTTTTTATTTTTTCATACTAAACTTTTTTTTTTTCACATCAATCAATTTTTGCTATAGTAACTTGGAATTAAATAGTAACAACGTACATGTCAATGCCAAACGGACCTCATGTGTGCTCACAGCTGGCCTGTCATTATCGCATAATGTTTTAATTAGTGGTAGTAAAAAAATATATGAGAAGTAAATATTATAATAATAATAATAATAATAATAATATTAAGAAAAAAAAAACAAAAAAAAAAAAAACACATGCCGTCTCATGTATTAAGAGACGCGTGACACTTTTAAATACTAGAATAGAAAAATTTTCTTACAATCCAATTTAGATAAAAAGTCTATTCTTTTAGGGATGGATATACGCCATATATATAGCTACCAAGATGGTAATAAAATGGTGCAAATGACATAGAGAAATGCTACCAAATTTTTTTGGAAACAGAAAAACTGCAAAATACGTTTCTATAATACTGTTGATGTGCATTTGGCAAACAGTTTTAAAAACTAAAACAAGTCATGAAAATGAAAAAGACCAAAAAACTAAAATCTGGAAACAACTTAATACATGTTTCCAAAAATAATTTTAAATTTGGTTAGTGTAAATTTTTCAATGGCAAATGCAAAGAGCTATAGATATGGCAGTAACGCCTACGTTCTTATAAGCTTGGTAAGCATTGATCTTTCTTAGGAGTTAGGACTAGAGAAAGCATTTATGCTTCCGTAAAATATTTTTTGTTGGAAAATATTTTTTAAGAAATTATTTTTCAAGAAAACATTTTCCTTTGAAAATATTTATTGGGGTTTGATGTATAGTACTGAAAATTATATATATATATATATAGAAAATGATAAAATTTACTCTTCAACCATCTCCATATAGTGAATGGATGAATGTAACACTAAATTTGCGTGGGACTTACGTAAATCCACAAATTCAATGGTTGATCTATTAGATTCGAAAAAATAATTAGTTAAAAGATAGTTGCGTAACATTTCTCTTTTTATATTTTCTTTCAATCATATTAACCTATAAAAACCAATTTTTATTCACAACATATATATATATATATATATATATATATAAGGAAATATTTTTACTTTGTTATTTTCCATTGTACCAAACGCCAAAAACATTGAAACAAACGGACCCTTTTGTAGATATTTACATTCACTTAAAAATACAATCCTTTGGCCCTTATCAAAATTGAAGAAAATCTACTCATATAGGAGTATATAGCCGTATTAGTATACGAGGGGGCAGATGAGGTGCAATAGAGTCAACTCAAGCTTTGTAAAATTGAAACCAAGTTCTATTTGTTCTGCAGAATTGAGTGGATTGATTTATTGAAGGCAAAAACGCTTGCTCGTGCATCATTTATAAATCTAGAAAGCTCCCGGCGAACAAAAATAAAAACAAATTAGAACACAGCCCAAAAATTTTATTTTATTTTTTCTCTTCAATAAGGGAAAAAAAAGTTAGAAAGTGGGTTCTTTTTCACTCTTGTTTTAAATACAATTGGGAATGCTTCCAAACATAAGATAGAAAACGGTTCACTTAACTAAACAATATGCTCTAAACTTAGACTCCTTGAAACTTTCATAACTTTCCAGCTAGCTATATAAAAAGAAAGCAAACTAAAGCTAATATCTGAAATAGTATTGGCAAAATTCCAATCAGAAAACAGATTTGGTCTTTGAATTGCAGGGGTAACATCAAGAGCATCCCCTTCCAAGACAAGGGAATTTACTCCACAGGAGCGTGTTTGGATGGCCAGAAAGGCTGCTTGAGCTTCTCCATTAGCTTCATCATTGGTGGATAAACGCTTAGAAGCAGCCTTGGTAATGTTCCCATCCGATCGTGTCACTAATAACCATGGTAGCCACAGCAAAATCAGTCCTCATTGCCACATCAAAGTTGACTTTGATGCTACCAGGTAGAGGAGGGGACCAACGTGAAGGGGAAATAATATTTCCTAGCAATAATGTGATCCCTTGTAGTGGAAGAGATTTGTTGAATGAAATGAGATATCACAGGTTGGATAGCATTATGCACAAGCTAATTTCTTCGGATTTCTAAAATAATGGCAGCATGAAGTTGGAACTTTTGAGAGTAAATTCTTGGGATTCCTCAGCTATATAGCGGCTGGTGGGGTTTTGATGGCTTGATTGCAAAAAGCATTGATAATGAAAAGGCCACCTTGAGCTCCTGTATAGAGTTTTTGCAAACTACCACATAATTGACAATTCTTCAAAACTCTTAATTGAAACAATATATCTCTCAAATTACCAAAAAATTGTCAATGTGTCTTCAAGGAGTAGCTCAATCGGCTGGAGACCATGCTTCATGAAAGAGAGGTCACTAATTCGTATCCCTCTCCTCCCTTTTATGTGAACATGTAAAAAAAAATTAATAATAATTATTTCATTTGAAAAAAAGTGGACAAATCCTTCTTCCCTCAAAATTGGAGCTTCAAAAACCAACTGCTTCTCTCATTTTTAGTGAGAGAAGCTCCTCCTTCCCTCTAAGTAAAGAAAACACTACCTCCTTGTGAGGTTTTCTACCAACGTTAGTGTGGTTTTCTGGGGAGGAGGGAACCTCCCATCTCCCTTTCATTCTTCTCCGGTTGTAGTTCTTTTCATGTTTTCTTCCTTTTTTTGTTGCCCGCCAGCATAGTGTTTTTTCTCTATCTTCTGCTAACCACTGCCCCGCTGCCATGGGTTGCCCGCCTCCTTCCCCGTTTGGCCCCTCGCCGCTTGCCGTCCTCCACTCTACAACCAAGATCTCCCTAGGTTCATAAATGGGTTTTCTTTAAAACCCGGGCCTACAATCGCCATTCCACTGTCATCACCGGACGCCCAACTCCTCACCACCACCTTGCAGTCCGTCATCAACACTACATGCGCTGGCACGTGATCCCCATGCCCCGGACAGTGGACTCCTCTGGCCACTCCTCCACCTTCAATACCGCCTTCACTGCTGGTTGATGGGTTTTGTGTTGCATTTCTGCTTGTTTGTATTTTCCATTTTTTCTTTTTTCCTTTGTTTTCATGTACTTCCTGTTGTTTTGTTTGGGTTTTGTGGGTTTTTGTCTCCCTCTGTATTTAGGGTTTAAATTTTGTAGTAGATACTAGTGTTTATGAAGACCATACTCCCTTCTCTTCGGTTCTAGATTAAGATCTTACTCTTTCCTGATATGACTTCCTTCGAGTGGTCAATGTTGTTTTGAGCTGGGGTACAGATGGGTTTGGATCTCATAGGGTTCTTACACCTCCAATTAGGGTCTGCAAACCTCTTGAGGTTCGTACTCTTTGTTCATTCCTTTCGCCTTTTAAACTGCTTTATGTAGTCCCTTGGAGAGGACCAGGCCATTTATTTGGCCTATTTCCTACTTTGGTTTGTTTACTTGCACCATTAATTTTCGTGTTTGAGTCTGTTGTATGGGAGCTCACCATTTTTTAGTATTTTGATCACTTGTACCCTTCCCAATTTAATTAAAAAATAAAACATAAATTGGAGCGTCAAACCAATTTAATACTATTGCAGAGAGTAGTTTCTTGACTTGAGTAAATACGCTAGTCAACACCAGCAAACTAAATTAAATAAATAAAATGTCTATTGGTTAATGTAGAAATAAACAACGAATAAAAAGAGGAAAAAAGGGTATGTAATAAGCACGGGACAATTGTGAGACCCAATGTGCTATAGACTTTAGGATTACTCATATAAACAAAGACTCTAATAAAATAAACTTATCATTGGCACGCTACAATTTGATTAGAAAATAATAATAATAATAATAAAATAAATAAATAAAAATTGGAGCTCAAACCAATTTGAAACTATTGCGGAGACTAGTCTCTTGACTTGAGTCAACGCCAGCAAACTCTGTCCCAAACTAAATTAAATAAATAAAATGCATTTGTGAGACCCCATGTGCTATAGACTTTAGGATAATAAAATAAACTTATCATTAGCACGCTACAATTTGATTGGAAAAAAATAAAAAACAAAAACCAAATTAAAACTCTAATAAAATAAACTTATATCATTGTTGGAAACGCAAATCAAGTCAAAATGGCAAGATTTTTTAAGATTAACAGTTAAAATATTGATTCATTAATGATCATTTTCACAAACGAATACCCAACATGGTATTAAAGTAAATGTCATATTTATTAATTATCTATATTTCTAATTTTTATATATAATTGGCAAGTGCTTGTCAATTTTTAAAGAGACATTTGTTACTTATCTCAATTTTAAAATTTTCTTTTGAAGGCTTTTGCTATTATAAGTAGTATATGATATTATGATGTTCAATCCATCACAAGATCACAATTTGAGACAGTTAGGTTGTGTATGCATGTATAGATCTTATGAAATTCATATTTAAGATAGAAAACACATCACATGTATATCATTTACATTCTAAAACTTATTGAGCATTGGTTGACTAAAGAAGTGATAATGTAAGAGGAAAATTGAACACCTAGTCAAATAATCCGAATGCCAAATTAAATGTATCTCTAACCACTTTAACGTGTATGCAGAAGCCATGCAGATTGAGAAGCTGCAGAGGATGAGGAGAACATAGAGGAATTGGTGTAATTGTTGCTTGAATTTTGATTTTGTCCTCCATCATAGTTAACAATTTTTATTGCTTCACACATTTTATTCATTTTTTTATTTTTATTTTTTATTTTTTATTTTTTAAAATTAAAAAATAAGGCAAAAGCTAGCCCAAAGTTGAACAAAATAGTTGGGTCCCTATCATCCATATATATATATATATATAAACAACACAAAACGTCTTTTTCGGTAGAGTTTAAATTTTTTTAGGTAATTACATTTTCCCTCTTCAACTATAATGTATTGTCACTTTGTCCTCATGAAATGACAACCCTACTGCCCGACTCTACCATACTACTATTTTCTTCCAAAAAACCACATTCTGTCAGTCAACCACATTAAATTAGAGGGAATATTCTCGTTTAGATATTAAATCTCCTTAAAAGACAGAAATACCCCCCAAATAAAAATTTTAAACAAAAATATATAAATATATAAATTAATTTTTTTTAAAAAAAAAAATAGGGGTTGGCTGCTGCATCAGCTACAACGTATTGTCACTTTGTCCCCATGAACTAACAACCCTACTGCCCGACCCTATCAGACTACCATTTTCTTCTAAAATCCCTATTCCATCAGTCAACCACATTAAATTGGACGAAATATTTTCTTTTAGATGTTAAATCTCCTTAAAAGACAGAAATGCCCCCAAATAAAAAATTAAAACAAAAATATATAAATTAATTTTTTTTAAAAAAAATAGGGGTGGCGCTTGGCCACCCCCCGACCCACTGGGGTGGCGCGCGTGCCACCCCTGAGGTGGGTTGGCCGTCGAGCCACCCCTAGATTTGGTTTGGGAGGGCCAACGGCCACCCCTAGGCCATGGGGTGGCCCGCGAGCCATTCCAAAGGCGGGTAGGGTGGCCATGCCCCACCCATGGGTCGGGGTGGTAGCAAGCCAATGCAAGCTACCTCTGGTGGTTGCTCACTAGCCATGAGCCACCCCCTCCCCCAACCGGTAGCCACCCCTCAATTTTTTTTGTTTTTTTTTTTTTTTTAATAAAAAAAATAACTTTTATATTTTTATATTTTTAATTAATTAATTAATTAATTTTTAATTAAGAATAACATATATCATCATTTTACTGGTGATGACGTGATACACTATTAGAATCCGTCAAGTATTTTGACAAAATTTGATTATAGAGACTGAATTGTTATTTTGGCATATCCCTCATAGTCTCTGAATTATTATTATTATTTTTTTATATCACACGGATGGATTTTTAATTTAGGACAACCACATGGACTGATTTTTTATTTATATTTTTTTAATTTAAGTCTTTTTTACCTGCTTTTTATTTGTTTGTATTCACTTTTTTTTTGATATATATAAATTAAATTATAAGTGTTTTTTAATTTTAATATATTTATATTTTTTGAAACTAGTACTCATACATTATATATATATATATATATAATTTTAAGGGTATTATATGTAATTTTTGTATATAAAGTTAGGGTATTTGAGTCATTTCAAGTATTTTAACGTGATTGACTGATGGAATGGAGTTTTTTGGAAGAAAATGGTAGTCTGATAAGGTCGGGTAGTAGGGTTGTCAGTTTATGGGGGTAAAGTGACAATGTATTGTAGTTGATGGGCAGAAAAAGTAATTACCCCAATTTTTTTAAATAGCACGTTACAAACACATGTTTTTTTTAAAAAAAAACATTTACATCTCACATGCAAAGAGACCGATAACATTTTTATAGACTTAATTGAAGCAACCTAATTTAGAGTAAATCTTTGTCCGAAGAAAAAAAGGTCGGTAAATCTTTGAGACACTGTGGGCCATAGACTTTTGGTCTATCTTGTCTCATGGATGACATCTTAGACTCTAGGTTTACTTATAGACTACCGCATTTAAAATGATTAAAAGGTCTTGGTGGTTAGGGGTGGTTATTGGTTATATCGGTTCGGTTTTGGGGGTTTTCGATTACCGACCGATAAGATATCAGTTAATCGGTAATTGGTTAAACTGGTGAGGTTAAACTAGTTTTCATGGGCTTTTTATTGTTTGCTAATTGGGTAAAAACTTAGTTGTTTTGGGGGGCCCAAATACTTTTTGTTGGGCTAAAATAGCTTATTAAAAATTAGTTGTTTTGGGGGCTCAAATACTTGGTATGGTGGTTGTTGAAAATCTATGCATTGAAGGTAAACTTCACATGCCATTAAGGATATTCTGAAAGAGAACATCTTCTGTGTGGTCCTTGCACAAATGGGGACTTTTGTGCCACCAGTTAGGTGAGGACACCTCAGCCCAATAGGCTAAACTTACACTTGAGAAAAAAACACAACCACACTGAATTATCTCAAATATAAACCTAAAATATATTTTTTAAAACAATTAATTAATTTTTTGTTAAAAAAAAAAAATTGAAGGGGTGGCTGCACCCACTTGGGGTGGCCGGCAAGCCACCCCATGGCCTGGATGGGGGTGGATGGGCGGCCAGCCCCAAATCTGTGGGGGGTGGCGCGCGGCCACCCCATCCAGTCCATGGGGTGGGGTGGCCGTGCGGGCCACCCATGGCCATGGGGGTGACCACCCAGCCACCCCCATCCAGGCCATGGGGTGGCCGACAGTGGGGGAGGGGTGGCTGCACAGCCACCCCTTCACTTTTGTTTTTTTTTTTTTAAAAAAAAAAATAATTAATTTTTTAATTTTTTATCTCATATAAGAAAATATTCTGGTGTGGTTGTATTTTGTTCCTTATTGTGTTCCATGCTGATGGTGAGTGGAAGGCACAAAAGTGGAGTTTTATGCACCATCAACATTGAAGTTATTCTCTATTCAGAAATGATGATATATTATTTAAGTTTTTAAAAAATATGAAAGATACATCAATTTTAAATCGTAACCATGAAATGAATACTATATGATCCAATTCCTTTTCCCCAACTGAAGACAAAGAGACACCGATCAATGCCTTGATAAATATAAGTCAATTGGTGAGATGAGAATAATAAATAATTTATCATCAAATAAGTACATTTTTGGTGTACAAAATCAAATTATCATTGGCTTTGATCTACATGTTGGCAACGCAAATCCAGCCAAAATTGGCAAGATTTTGTAACATCGACCGTTAAAATAATAATTAAATCATTAGTTTTGGACTTTAAAGGACCTAAATGACTTAACATGGTATTAAAACAAAAGTATTTTTATTAGTTACCTATTTTTTAAATTTTGCAATTCACAAGTGCATTTTAGTTAAACATGCCTTTTTCATAATTTTAGGGCATTTAAAACGACATTTGTCAAAATTTAGATGGGCACTTATTACTTTTTTAGACTGCCACTTGTCACAATTTTTAATTTTTCTCGTGAATGTTGTAAAATTAAATGGATGGTTTAAAAATTCTTATTGTTGCTAAATAATATTAATCCAAACAATTAACAATAAGATAAATATAATACAATAAATAAAAAATAGAGCAAGGAAAAATCTCACAAAGCTATAGAATCATGCAAGAGCGTTGTCCTTAAAGGTTGATTTCGTGCCTCCCAGAGTGTATAACTCGGTGCGATCGGATCTCTTGATACGCAACCTCCCAGGATTAGACTATAGCGTCTAGCTTCGTTAAAAACGCACTTTCAAGTAACGAAGATCAAATGAACAACCCTTTCTCAAATTGAAGATGATGAAAAAATTGAGTAGCAAATAACTCTATTTTTCTCTTTGGTAACAAAGAAAAATTTTAGAGCATGAAAATGAAATCTTACTAAAAAGTAATATTTTTGATGATATTTTGTCAAAGTTAAACACTTGCTTATATAGACATGGGAAATTTTTTTTTTTTTCTTTTAAAACCATTATCATGTAATCCATTAAAAACCAACGGTCTACAAATCCATTAAAACAAATCAATGAATTAAAGCAAACGGTCAACAAATCCATGTATTAAAACAAATCCATGAATTGAAGCCAACGGTCAACAACGGTCAACAAATCCATGTATTAAAACAAATCCATGAATCAAAGCCAATGGTCAACAACGGTCAACAAAGCGATTGAAGACAAAATGTTTTAGTTTAAGAAAACCAACGGTAAAAGTATTAAAACCATCAGTTAAAAAAAACTTGTAAAAGTTTTATTGCCCAACGGTAAAAAACTCATGAATAAATTTTATGTCAAATGGTCAAAAAAATTAATAGGTAAATAAAACCAATATTTGTAACATCACAACAGTGAATGCTTTTGCTTTTGTGTAAAATACATGATGTTATTATGATTATGACGTTCAATCCATCAAAGGTTCACAATTTCGGACAATTGGGTTGGGTTGCTAATACATGTATTGTACGAAATTCATATTTAGGGTAGAAAGCACATACACATGTATATTAGTTACACTCTAAAACATTTTGAGCATTGATTAAACTAAAATGTAAAATGAAACACAATGAAGTGACAATGTAGGGTAAAAATTGAACACCTAATCAAACCATAAGAATTTAAAATTAACTGTACCTTGGACCAATTTAACACGTATGAAAAAAGTGATGCAGATGGAGGAGCTGCAGCGTATGACGCAGATAGTGAGGAATTTGTGTAACGATTTGCTTGAATATGGATTCTATCTTCCCCTATAATCAGAAGCAATATTAGACATAGAAAGTGATGACATTGACTGTCTATTCATTGTTGGAGCAAAAAGTTCTGGCCTTAGCATATTTGATGAAAGAATAGGCAATGGAGCCTCTAAATTGGGAATATGAATTGTTTGCCTAAGGTTTCGATCAGGGTGAGTGCACCAAAGCCCTACATTCATCAAACGCTCCATTTGCTACTCATCAAAATCTCCACCCAACCTTGGGTCAGCTGCTTCAAGTACTTTCCCTATTCCACAGAGCTCCCAAACCCATTCCACCATGACTACTTGATCTTCAAGGGCATTGGGCACCACAAAAATGGTGATAATTTTTGACTAGGAGTTTTTGACGTGTCAATGGTATTGACACGTCAAAAACCCCTTTTGACGTGTGATTTTTGACGTTTTTCAACGGTTAAAATTGGGGGTGTCAAAAATTCCAGATTTTTTGTGTGTCTACAGTGCCACGTCAAAATTTTTTAACTTGTTGGGAGCGACACGTCAAAAAAAAAAACTTTTTTGACGTGGCATTTCTACCACGTCAAAAATTTATACATGAATTTTTTAACGTGTCACGCCGTTTGACATGTCAATATATATATATATATATATATATATATATATATATATATATTTAATAAGAAATGATTACAATATTCCAATTCCAATATTCCTGATGGGACAGGCTTACCTGCGGTAGACCAAACTACTGCATATCTGCGGTAGTTTGGTTGGAAGGCTGTGATTTCAAGTTAGGGGTTTTTAACCCCAGAAGGCTAACGTGAAATAAAATAAGAAAGCCGTCAAAAAATTCCGTTAACATTCTTTCTTGTTTTTTTTTTTTCTTCTACCTAAACCGTATTCTCTCTCTATTTTCTCACCTTGCTCAGAACCGGCGCTCCATTGGCTGTAATAGCTACTAACTGGGCTGAGGATCTTGGTGAAGGAGCCAGGATTGAACCTCTACCAGCCACATATCTGTTCAAAGGTTGATTATTTTCTGCGTTATTTTCTCTGTTTTCTTTTTCTACCCAAAAGCGACGAGATTTATTTTCTTTTTCTACCCAAAACCGAGGATTTGAGAGTTGGTATTGTATGAGAGTGATTTTCTTTTTTGGTTTTTTTACTGAACTCAACTACTTGATTGTTCACTATTCGGTGTTTTCTTTCTAATTTTAATTAGTTATTCAATTTGCTTTAAAAAACAATTCTTCGTGTTACACGAAAAAGGAAAACAATTGTATTAATTACCGATTCGTGCTATGACAAGTGAAACTCTTTGGGCTTTAAAGAGAGAAGATTTTCGAGAAATTTTGATGTCAGAGTTCTCTAATTTGTCATCCTTGAAGAGTTGAAGTTGCTTCGGTCAGTAGATCTTCTTTCCAAGTTGACCTATTATCTGCTTGGCTTCGAAGGGTCCGAATGACCCACACCTCTGCCCACCGGTGTCGTGTTCCAACCCTTCGAGGAGGCCAAGAAGGAGCTCGATCTCATCCCCACCATCCCACACCTCTCGCTCGCAAGAACTACTCCGACGAGTGCGAAGCCGCGGTTAACGAGCAGATCAAGTGGGTTTTTTGTTTGGATTTCATCACTTCGAATATTTTACATGTTTTGTGAATTCATTTGGTGGATGGGAGTTCATGGCCAAAACGTTTGTTTTTGACGGGAGTTAAACAGAATTTTTTGACGTCTGTTTTATTTTATTTCACGTTAGCCTTCTAGGGTTAAAAACCCATAACTTGAAATCACAACCTTCCAACCTAACTACCGCAGATATGCGGTAGTTTGGTCTACCGCAGGTAAGCCTAGTCCATTCCTGATATTCCAATACAATAATTTCAATTCCAATATTCTAATATTTCTAATATCCAAATCCGATTCCAATATCCAATACATGATCTACATAATCCAATACATAATCCAGATAATCCAATCCATAATCCAATCCACATAATCCAATAAAATCCAATACAATCCAATCCACATAATCTAATCCATAATCCAATCCACATAATCCAATACAATCCAATCCACATAATCCAATATCCAATACATAATCCACATAATCCAAAACCCAATACAATATCCAATCTTTAATACATAATCCAATATCCAATATCCAATACATAATCCAATATCCATTACATAATCTAATATCTAATACATAATCCAATATCAAATCCAATACAATATCCAATCCAATCCAATATCCTATCCAATCCAATATCCAAGTTTATATATCCAATATCCTATCCAATATCCAATATATATATCAAATATCCAATAATATATATCCAATATCCAATAATATATATCCAATACATATCCAATATCTAATACATATTAAATTTCCAATACATTCAATACGTATGAAATTCAAACACAACTTCATTGAACATAATTCCAACACACATACTACATTCCAATACAACACATAACAAAACATATATATACATCGAAAACACGTTCTAACACAAGGCAAAACAAATATACAATAAAACACTTCTGGCCTATCTACTAGAAATAAGTTTCAATTAATCTCAACAAACATATAGTTTGATCTAACTATATACAAAACAATAAACAATAGTATGTATATAGAACTTAACAAACAGTGATGATAAACGACGTGTGCCGCCCAACTCAACACAGTCATCCTCCAACTCTTAATCTGCATTACCTGCAAATGAGTTATAAACCAATAATAATCAATACAAAAATTCAAAATTAGTCTATGCAGTGATGCAAATATACGTAAGTTCTAAAATGGACCGCTGTAACTAGGGGTTTCTAATAGTTGTGTCTAACAGTTAACAATTGTTACAAAAACAAAATAAAATATATCATTACCTCTGTGGGGCGCAGGTCCAGATGTCGACCCGAACATGGCCTCGATCTGGCGGAAACGGGCCTCGTTCATAGCATCTTTCTCTACTATTTGGACTTTTTGTTCTTCAATTTGCCTCGCCATCTCATCCATTGCACGTCTTTGTTCTGCCCGCTCTTCTTCCATCACACGTCTTTCTTGTGCCCGCTCCTCTTCAAGTTCTCTAATTCTATCCGTCATCTGTTAGAACGAGGAGGTCCAAGAATTTTTAAACCGTGTCTAGGATGGTGTATAGTACGAATGTATGCTGCCCCGCACCTGCAGCACATTCGGACCCACCTGGCGGACCCTGCCAGTATACTCAGACTTATTTCCGTGCGCCTAAGCATACGCGTCATCAGGTGTCTACCGTACCGTCCCTTTTGTCACGGTCTTAGTATTTGCCAGGTCAGTAGGCATCAATTCACTCATCCTCTCCTGTACATTAAAAAACAAGTTAGTATCTCGTATAAGAAACGTTAATCATAAATAATTTATCAAAATATATATGCTTGAGTACTTACGCATCTCTCTCTAACCACTTCATTTGGATAGCCACCACCCTTCTTTGTGTGAGTCGAGATGTAACTTTGCGCTCGAGTCGGAGGAGTGCCCAAGGATAAGGTCTGCATAAAAAAAAAATCAATACAAAAAAAAAAAAAAAAAAATTAGGAAAAACATAGACCTAAACAACCGATTATATATATAAATATATAAATACCTCTTGATATGTCGCCTAGCGAAGCTCATCGACCCGGTGCAGTGAGGTGTGTTGTTTTTTCCTCGCAATGCCTTCATCTTTGCAGCAAACTCCTACATGTATATCACTCTTAAAATGTCAGGTCTAACACAATTACAATTAATGAAACTAAACAATTACAATTAATTCCACTACACTCCGGACCTACCTGATTCTTTGGGTCGCACCATTTCACCAACAAGACATTTAAGTCCTCAGCGTTGTATTCCCTAATGGCAGCCTCACCCATTCTCGCCTTCACTGCGTCTGGAGTATCACCCGGCATGATTTTTAACGAGCGTTTTACAGAGTGTCTCCAACTCTTCAGCTTAACGCCCATATCTCTGAACGCGTCCCTTTTAATCGCCTCGAAATCGTACTCAGGTGGCATGTAGAACTCAGTCTGCATAAGTTGAAAAAATTATACATATAATTTCACACATTAACAACATTTAAAATATTGAAATACACGTATGAAAATAGGAGAAAGAATTTAACCATACCATCAAGACGTCCCATACATCCTCCTTCGCACGGGGAGGTACATCCGCCCATTCTTCCCGTAGCCTAACATAATTCCCAGCCCTTATGACATTGCCGGTCGACCTTTTGAATTTCATCCCGCTAAATCCTACGGATTGCCAGGCCTTATTGTACTCACAGACGACTTTTTGCTTGGGGGGACCTCCCACATCTTGTTCGATGGTGGGATGTCCACAACCTGAAATTGGGTGCTCCCGTCTCGCCTAATGCCTAACACATTAATAATTGCAAATGTTAATTATTTAGAATTTAATAGTAACTGCATAAATTTTATACATATTCAATATGGGTATTTGAAGCATATATACTTACTTATTGTCCGGAGCTGGCGAATGCCCAACACTTCTGGAGGATCATCGGGCTCTGATGCACCTGAGCCATCATCCACGTGCTCCCTATAGTATTGTGTCTAGCTGTCATCCGACTGCGATAGCTCATTGTATGGGATACTCGAGTTCAACTCGGGGGGGAACAACCTCTCTACCTCACCATATGTACATAGCCCCATCTCGCTCATGGTAGGTATTGGAGTACCAAGATCATATGAGGCCTCCGTGTGATACGGAACCTGTTGAGACCCTTCCCCATGCTCAGGAAGTAAGGGTCTATACCCTTGGTCGTCTATCTGTAGGGACCCCCGTCGTCTACTCTTCCCCCTCGTACTCATGTCAACCTGCGAAACACATTACATACCTAATTAATTATGTATATAATAGATAAAATATGCACCACAATAACCAATCAATGTAGAAAGAAATAACATTAAATACCTCAAATAATTTGAACTATATATATTATTAAAGTTTTAATTTTTTTTTAACCACATACGGATCTAAGTCTTGTCGGATGTAGTCAATGTCATCCTGCGGATACACTTCATTATTGCTGGTCAATAGGAGCGGCTCACACTCGTGGTAGTTGACACTTTCATCATCAGGACCTTCACCTTGTCCAACGTCGTATACATTTCTAGGTTTAGTCCTTACAACACAAGCCCAATCAGGGTCCCTTTCATCTTGGATGTAAAAGATTTGGTCAACTTGTGACGTTAGCAAATACGGCTCATCAGTAATTTTCTGGCCCCGGTGGACAAGGTTTTTGAAGCTGACAAGCAGCATGCCATACTCATCTACCTTGTACCCCCTGTCCCTCATGTTGTCTGCCCAATCGCACTTGAACAAAACATACTTAGTCTTGTCGAAGTACTCCACCTCAATTATTTCCGTCAACTTCCCATAGTACATTTCGCCATCAACAGTTGGCACGCACACCCCGTTGTTCTGCGTCCTTTTTCCAGCATCGAATGCAGTAGTGCGAAACAGCTTCCTGTTAACCACATATCTGTTATATCTGGTAGTTGTGGCCTTCGGCCCTCTACAATGCATAACCAGTTTGTCACATATTCCCTTCCTTCGTTGATCGTCCAATCGATCGACTTGCGAGTATATTACGTACAATTGACCATAAGAAAGTTAGTTTTGTTAGTTGTTATGAACCAATAACTAAATATAATGGGTCTGTAACAGTTAAACATCACAGTAGTCTTACGTAGTCATGGTACCAATCACAAAACAGCGCATGATGTTGGGTTTCCAACTGATCCTCCATCGTTCGCCCCCTATCGCATGATCACCTAAGTGTATCCATGTGCACCCTACAATATAAAGTTTAAATTATATTATAATTCACAACTAAGGGTGCAAGGTGATATTAAACTTGCATACAATACTAACACGACTTACGTCCGTAGTTGAAGGAACCCGTCCGAGTTAAACATAATATATCGGTGAATTTGTGTCAATGTGACACGATCGAGGATGACTCGTGTTTCCACCCTCTTTGAACCATCTGGGTTTCTTAGAGCCCTATTGTGAAATGTTGATGCGTAATCTAAATAGCAGAACGCCACCAATTTCGTTGCTATGTAGCCCTCCGTAATGCAGCCCTCAGGAGCCGCTTTATTGCGAACATTAGATTTGAACACCCCATGACTTCTACATATGATCATAATTCATTCATTACAGTTAGTGAAGGTTTTATATCAGAGAAAAAATAATTTGATGAATATTGGTAAAGTTATTTTACCTTTCTGCCGAATACATCCACTTATACTGTATTAGTCCACTGAGTCGGCATTCACGGACAAGATGCACGACCAAGTGAACCATCACAGTAAAAAAACTTGGGGGGAAGACCCGTTCCATCTGGCACAAAGTAATATAAATGTCACCCTCTAGTCGGTCCATATCATCTTGTGTCAATGACGTTGAACATAGGCCCCTAAAGAATGCAGACATCCCGACAAGTGGTCTAACCACGTTTCCTGGCAATGATCCACGCAATGGAATAGGGAGAAGTTGTTGCATAATTACGTGACTGTCATGGCTTTTCAAACCGAATATCGTACAATCACTAAGTCGTACACATCGGGAAATATTCGAGGCATATCTGTTTGGCACCCTTACATTTCGAAGCACTTTCAAAAAAATCTGTTTTCTCGTCCTTAAACATCGTGTGGCAAGCTGCGGGCATATATGTTTGACCATCCTAGCCCGTGTACGGATGAAGTGTATGTCTCAACCCTATTTCTTGCAAGTCTGTGCAGGCTTGGATGTTGTCCTTCATTTTCCCTGGAATGTCTAGTATTGTGCCAAGAATGTTGTCCATCACATTTTTCTCAATGTGCATGACATCAAAGTTGTGCCGCAATAAATTATCTTTCCAATACAGCAACCTAAAAAAAATACTTTTCTTCTTCCACAATACGATAGCAGTTTCGCCTTCTCATTCTGTCGGCCCACTCTTCTTCCGTTTCTTGCCTTTTTTCTTATTATCCGTCCTTGCCTTACCGGCATTCTCATCCCCGTATGCCATATCTTGTAATTGTCTAAGAACTTCATCTCCACTTGGCACATCGGGGGCACATTCAAATTCTTGTTTGCCGTCAAATGTTATTTTATTCCTCCTCCACGGATGATCAATGGGCAAGTATCGCCTGTGCCCTATATAACAAAATTTCCTGCCGTGTTTTAACCGCCTGGACCTTGTCAAGTACATACAGCAGGGACATGCCTTCTCACCCCTGTTAGGCCATCCGGACAAATCTGCGCATGCCGGAAAGTCATTAATTGTCCACATCAACTGCGCCCACAGCACAAAGTTCTTTTTTTTGGACACGTCAAATGTGCGTATACCTACAGTCCATAGTTCCCGTAACTCCTCAATTAAGGGTCGTAGGTAGACATCTAGATCCATTCCAGGTGACTTTGGGCCCGGGATTATCAGGGATAGTATAAATGACGTTTGTTTCATGCACGTCCAAGGAGGCAAGTTGTACGGTACAAGCATTATAGGCCAAGTGCTGTGGGATGTGCTCATGTTCCTGAATGGATTAAATTCATCCGAGGTTAGTCCAAGTCTGACGTTCCTGCTGTCCGCCGAAAAGTCTGGATGCAAATTATCGAATGCCCTCCACGCTTCACCATCGGCCGGATGCCTCAATACATCGTCCTTAGTCCGGCCTTCTGCATGCCACCTCATATAAGGAGCAGTATGCTCTGACATAAACAATCTCTGTAGTCGTGGTATGAGTGGAAACCACCGCAACACCTTGACCGGGCGTTTCTTACTCGATGATATGGGTTGATCATCCTCATCCAACTGAATTTCATCCTTCCACTTAGATACTCCACAACTAGTACATGTATCCAAATCCTTATTGTTCTTCCAAAATAACATACAATCATTACGACACGCCTGGATCTTCTCATACCCGAGGCCCATGTCCCTTAGAAACTTTTTCGCCTCATATGTATTAACTGGCAAAGCTTCATCACTAGGAGGCAGCAACTGATTGATAAACTTAAGAAAAGATGAAAATATTGTGTTACTAAGTCCGCCAACACACTTCAAATTGTACAGATATACAGTAGCATTAAGCTTGTTATGTTTAGTCCCATCATGAAGTGGCTTATCTGCCTTCTTAAGCAAGTTATTGTACTTTAGTACGTCACCATCGTCGGCTTCTTCATTCACAGTTTCTTCATTCCCCTGCACCGCCACTTCAGGCTCACAATTGTCTTCCATGACACCGTGCATGCCGAATAGATCACGCAACGTTGACTGCATGTTTTCACCTTGTGCTGCGTCTATACCCTGATCTGTGATCGTGGTAGTCGAAGTAGAGACTGCAACAGGAGACCAGACAGGCTTCTCCCCGTGATAATACCAGGTTCTGTATGCAATCATTATTCCCTTACCCCCTGTCAAGTGGTTAAATACCAAACCCAGCGGGTGGCGCTACTTATTACGACACACCTTACAGGGGCAGTGAATTTTTTCATCAGGGATTGTACAGTTCCTAACTGTAAAGTCCACGAATGATCTACACCCGTCTCTGTTTCCCTCGTACCCCTAGACTTTATCATCCAACTCTTGTCCATAGCTTTAGTTACTGGAACCCTAACTGAATAAAATAAATCTAAGTTAGTTAGTTAGATGTTATTATTATTATTTTTTTTTTTTTTGTGTATTTCTCTAAGTACATCGTTTCAATTTTTTGTTTATTTTTAACAAATAAACACATACATTGAGTTTTAATTATAACATCTACATAATCTAAATTTGCAAAACCTAAACAAAATTAAGGTCCAAATTTAAAAACATTTGACGTGCCACATGGAGACCCTTGATAAAATATATGTGGCTATCTTATTTGCTGCAATTTTTCTGTTTTCATTTTTTATGACATTTACATAATCTAAATTTGTAAGACCTAAATTAATTTTTTTACATATGGGGACCCTAAATAAATTAGATATAGCTAGCTAGGTTAAATGTTGGTTTTCTTTTTTCCGTTTATTATAACATTTATGCATTTGTATGGGAAGTGTAGATAAAATAAATCCAGCAACCTATGTTAGTTGTTTTTTACTTTGTACTTACGCATCTTAGCATTTACATACTTATTCTAAATTTACAAAATCTAATCATAAATTAACGACCAAAATAGATATGCATTTCTTATTTGTGTATTTTTTTGTTACGATAATGTGCAAAAGCAAAACCTACACAAAATATGGGTCTAAATGTAAATGCAAAATCTTGTACAAAAAACTAATTTCAAACTATGAGGGTACGTAATTTTGCATGCATGCATGCAAATACATTAAACAATATTTTCACCATATACAAAACATATATGTCAAACAAGTAATACATAACATATATCTTAAGCAAATAAATTAATTAGCTAACATGTAAAAAGAATTTGCTAATATATATAACTACATCAACAATATATAATAATATACACTGTAAATTGTATATTTATATAAATTTTTTATTTATATAAATAAATAAATAAATTAGTTTACATATATATATTAAATCAGGTATATATATACCTGATTTTTGAGAGTCGATCGGAGAACGCGTGGTCTTTGGAGGGAGTAGCGGCGGTGACGGGCGCCGGTGAGAGAGAGAACCACCAAAGGAAAGAGAGAGAGAACCACCGAGAGAGAGAGACAACGTGAAAAAGAGGCCTAGAGAACGGCCGGGCTGAGAGAGAGGACACGGGTGAGAGCAATGTTGGAGAGGGCTGATCGAGAAAAAAGAATGGCGAATGATTTGGGTTTGCAGCTTGAGTTGCGCAGGGGAGAGAAAGAAAGAGAGGGAAGAAGGAAGAAGAAAGAAGAAAGAAAGAAAAAGAAAAAAGGAAAAGAAAGGGAAGGCAACTCGACGCGCCTTCCTGAGGAGACTCTTGGCGTGCCACACGTGGCACGTCAAGAGTTTTTGACGTGCCATGTAGCACGTCAAAAACCTCCATGTGGCACGTCAAAAACTCTTGACATGCCACGTGGCACGTCGAGAACTCTTGACATGCCACACGTCAAGAGCATTTTTTCATTTTTTAATACTTTAAAATTTTAATTTATATCATTTATTTACTTAATTTATATCATTTTTTCATCCTATATAACACATGCATTATCCATACAATATACTTAAAACTAATTAGAGAATAAATAATTTAATATTCTAGATATTAATATTACTAGACTGATTTATGCATGATAATTAATATCATATTCAAATTAATATTAATGAAATGGTTGATTATATTAATTAATTGGTATACAATAGTATGATTATGCATGCATATTGTAACACCCCGGTCCCATATTGGGAAGATGAGAAGAAGCACACATTGAGTGGGTAGTTTATAGAGATAGTCATGGGTGCTAAGTCCCACATTGCCTAGTTACTAGGTGAAACTGTGCTTTATAATGAATTCTAGGGAAGCTCCAAATTGACTAGTCCTTTTGGGGTAATAGCGCAGATGTGGCTAGCGCTTTTCCCTGGGCCATTACAAATGGTATCAGAGCCACCTAGTAACGCCAGGTCATGTGGTATTGGAGCACTGCATGACGTGGACCTGACGATGACGTCAGGAGTTTAAGAGGGAGAGTTTGTAACACCCCGGTCCCATATTGGGAAGATGAGAAGAAGCACACATTGAGTGGGTAGTTTATAGAGATAGTCATGGGTGCTAAGTCCCACATTGCCTAGTTACTAGGTGAAACTGTGCTTTATAATGAATTCTAGGGAAGCTCCAAATTGACTAGTCCTTTTGGGGTAATAGAGCAGATGTGGCTAGCGCTTTTCCCTGGGCCATTACACATATGATATTAATTATCATATCATATATATGCATGATAATTTCCTGGCATACATTAATATATAGTATGATTATGTTTAGTGTAATTGGTATATATATATATGATATATATATATATATATATATATATATATATATATATATATATATTAATTGGCATGCATGTGATATATATGTATACATTCAATACCAATTAATTTATACTAATATGATAAATTAAATCACTACATTATTTTTCATAAACATTAAAATTAAATCACTACATTATTTTTGACGTGTTAGGTTGACACGTCAAATTTTTTTTGAAAATTTACAATTAATTATAATTAGGTATATATGTATTAAAAAAAAAATAATGTAGTGATTTAATTTATCATATTAGTATAAATTAATTGGTATATATGTATACATATATATCACATGCATGCCAATTAATTAATAAATTAATTGGTATGTGTATACTAATATGATAAATTAAATCACTACATTATTTTTCATGCCCATTAAAATTAAATCGCTACATTATTTTTTTTTTAATACATATATACCTAATTATAATTAATTGTAAATTTTCAAAAAAAAATTGACGTGTCAACCTAACACGTCAAAAAATTTTGACGTGTCATCCTAACACGTCAAAATTTTTTTTTTTTTGACGTGTTTGGTTTAACACATAAAAATTTATTGACATGGCAAATATAAGTTACTGTTTGCCACGTCAATAAATTGCATGTTTTTGTAGTGGGGCCTGATTGGTTTTCTTCCACAAGCAATCTCCAAAACGACAATTTCGAAACTATATACATCTGACTCCTTGCTAGCCTTACTAGTTGTGAAACATTCAGGAGCCATGTAGCCCCTGGTGCCTGCCAATACAGTGGTTTGTGACCCTTTAAATTTGTGACCCTAGCTAGCCCAAAATCCCCAAGTTTAGCATTAAAGTTTGAATCAAGTATAATATTACTTGATTTTATATCCTGATGAACCACACATTGTTCCCATTCCTCATGCAAGTAAAGCAAGGCCGATCCCTATCCTTGAGCAACTTTGTACCGCATTGCTCATATCAATAAGCTTTCTTCAGTAAAAAGATGTGAATCTAAGCTTCCATTGGGCATGAACTCATAGAGAAGTTCTCTTCTTTCATGACACCATCCAATGAGTTGCACCAATTTCCTATGTCTCAACCGACTAATAATTTTTACTTCAGATGCATACTCCTTTATCCGTTGTTTAGACCCTTTTTGACACCCTCTTAACAGCAATGAAGGAATTTGAGTCCCTTAAAAATCCTTTGTAAACCCCACCAAATCCTCCTTGGCCTAACTTTTCTTCATCATTAAAATTATTCGTGGCAAAAGCCAATTCATTAAATGAAAACCTCTTCGATCGGCCCTGTTTCCCTTCGAAATTCGTCATTCATGTACCTATCAAACGCAAGATCCTCTTATGCGTCTGCGTCCCTCCTATTCCTCTTCCGAAAGCCAAATATAATTAAAGCAAGCCCACCAAAGAAAAATAGATCCACTAACACCCAACCCCACGGCTAATCCTAACCTCTTGTTTTTCCTTCGGTTAGAGGCCGAATTCGGGCTTCGACTACCTGCCACTATCGTATCTTCGAAACTTGAGTTAAAATCCCATGTGCGAATTGTATGCATTGTAGAAGTATTTCCTGTTGCGGCTGAGAATCCAAAAGTTACCCATTCAGGTAAGTGATCTCTTAAATCAACAATATAAGAAAGGGATTGCCATACGGTAGCATTGTTTATGAGACCAGTGAAGAGAACACTCAAATTATGAGAACTTGAATTTTAACTAATCCAAGCTTCATTAATTCTCCCTTCCATAATAGATATTCTACTCCCCTGCCATGACACATTAGCAACAGATAGCATGGATTTTATATCAATACCTACATGTTTGCCACGCGGATCATATTGATTTGAATAGATGTCAAACTCCAGTGCGACAAAAGTATTTTCCGTCGAATTTAATGACTGGTAATCCCTGGCAAGACCCATAGCGCCACCTTTGGTGACAGGATTAGGAATTGTTGATCCATTAGGAGCAAGAAAGATGGCAATCCCATCTCCATAACTTGTGTTATTTTTCGAGTCAATGACAAAGGAAAAGTGGGTGGTGAAATCTGTAAGATTACGGGATGCCTTGTCACACAGTTTCATGAGACTGAAATACGTGGCTCCACCTACAAGCGCTGATCTGACATGGTTGCCGGTGAGTTGGATGACTTGGTCTTCAACGAAAGCTCTCTCATCAGCTATACGGGTGTCATCCGAAGTGAAAGTAGTGAAGTTGAAGGATAAAGCACTAGTAAATGGACGTAGATAGAGGTGAGAAGAAATCGGTTAAATTTGTTTAACGGCAACCGACAAGCAAGTTCCCTTTTTTCCGGAATAGAAAAAAAAAAAAAAAAAAAAAAAACCGCGAAGCTAGCTCTGCTCAAAAGTAATTCATATTGAAATGTCTTATTCAAAAATTCAAATCTAATCCCTTGCTGCAGGCCTTCTTTTGTCCCATTTCGAAGGGAGTTGTTGAACCACCCTTATAAAACTTCATTATTTTTATTTTATTTTTTATATTTATTTTTTAGTTTTTTTATTTATACTTTATACTTTATTTTTTTTTTCAAATTTTTAAAGGTATCTTTATCTTATTTTGTAAGGTCATTTTTGTCTTTTTTTGTTAACGTTGAGGTGACATTGACAATTTTTTATAATTTAGAGCATTGACTCAATCAATAGTTTGGGGGATATTATGTATTGACAAAGGGTGATAGTTTTGGATTGGAACTCACAACAATTAACTCTTCAAATTGCTAGTGATTTGTGCAATTAATGTAAGAACATGTATGAGAGTCACCTGTCTATATAAATTTTGGTTTGTCCAAACACACTAATAAAAATAGGACATTTACGTAATTTTTCCACTACGTTTTAAAGAAACGACATTATGTGAATAGTTTAACGAGCTTTTTGTTTTGAGATAAGACTTCAATCTAACTCCGCTTTAGTAAAACGACGTCCACTTCACACTATTTTCGTCATTTTATAGGATAAGCTACTATCTAGTAATTTTTACTGTCGGCAAATGATATCCCATTATAGTTGACGTTCTAATGTAAATGACATTAGTTTAAAAAAATTTTAGTTGGTTGTTTAAATAGGCACATAAAGTTGTACTTCTAGATACTTTCCAAGTTAATTCTTGATCCATAAACTTACAATTTAGAACAAACAATAGGCAAACCAAAAACAAATTTATTCATTATTTAAGGAAAAAGATGTGAGTCATACAGAGGTTAATACACCTTTAAATAGACCGTTAGAAATGGATCTTAATGATTCAGTGACTACTGAGCGACAATTTAAGTATCTAAGAATCTCCTCAAATTTTCTAAAATATGAGATTCTCATATTTGAAACGCTGAGTTATTCATTACATCTAACGGTCCAAATAAATGTAGATGTTTGTGTTACTGAGGCAAGTGGGTTTGACATGTTGAAAACTAAAGTTACATACCTCGATAACACAGAAACCTCTGCATTTATTTGAACATTTAGATATAATGAAGGGTTTAGATTTTAAAATATGAGAATCTTATATTTTATAAAATTTGATAGGATCCGAATCAAACAAATTGATGCTATCTTTTACGTATGTTTACACTAAATGATGCTAAAGTTAGGTCCTTTCTTTTACCCAAGGCAAAGATGATGTCCTTAATGTAAATGACGTTAATTGTAGATAAATGATTGGTGTCAATAATCTGTCTATAATTTTTTTTTTTTTTTTTATATTCTCTTACAAATTTAATAGATTAACTATTAAATTTGTGAAGTCCACATAAGTTCACAAATCTGATAGTTAATTTATAAAATGATATAGAAAAAATATTAACAAAATATTGATACCAATAATTTATTTCAATTGTTTCTGAAACCTGCGAGTCCTTGTTGAATTGTCAGTCTGAATTTCAACTACTACAAACGTTGAATTGTCCTTGTCGCCAATGAGTTGGATGATTTGATCTTCAGCCAAACTGATGAAGTTGACGGATAAGGCACTTGGAAAATGGGCGTAGTGGTGAGAAGAAATCGGTGACCATTAAAAGATAAAAGAGGATTGGAGGCTTTGGGAATGGGAAATATTGTTTGATTTTGAAGTTGTAACAAGACATGCATGATTGGAGAAATTGCATACTGTAATATGAAGTACTCTACGAGAAAAGCCAGTCAATATAACTAGCACCGAAAAGGCGACAACATTATAGACAGAAACAAAAAAAAAAAAAATAATTACCATAAACTGCGAAGACTTTGTCGCCAATGAGAGGATGTTAGTTCAAAATGATTAGGCGAAATGTACACTCAAAAAAAAAAAAAAAAATTAGGTACTATGTATGAGGCCGAACAGGAACACCTAATAGGTTGAAACGGTCAAATGAACTAAAGCCAATCCAGTTCCGTTCAAAACAATTGCCCATTTAATTGATTAGGTGATGTGTACAGAGCTGAACAAGGACATTCGATAAGCTGACACTGTCAACTCAAAACAAGGGAAATTTTGCGATGCCGTCCGTCCTGGCTAATCAAATAGATTAGATTAATGTGAGATTGAAATATGATAAGAAAGTGGGAAAATTTATTAGAGAGAAACTTCTGGGCTTGTGAGGAGCCAAACACTCGTTAGGATATGTTTGAAATTGTGATTTTGTAAGAATAATTTGTGTTTTTAAAAAATATTGTAAAATTTAAAGTGTTTAGCATTGTGAGTTAAAAATCACTTAATTTAAAATAAGAAAAAAAATCTGCAATTTCAATAAGTAGGTTAGAGGGTGCTTAATTAAAAAAATACGAATTTAAACCAAAATTATAAATTCATATAACAAATATTTAATAAAAAAGTATCATTTAATATGTTTTATTAGAGAGAAACTTCTGGGCTCGTAAGGAGCGGAAGGCTCATTAGTTTACTTTATTATTAAATTGAAAGTTGGGTTACTAAAGTCCAAATGGTAAAGATATATCTTTTGTGGATATTGACATTCATTTAAAAATGGGAGAAACTTCACTAAGAACCTCCAAACTTTCACCCGTTTTGAAATACTCCCTTTGAACTTCAAAATCTTTCAATTTAGTCCCATGAACTTTTAATTGCTTTCAATTTGGACCCCTCCGTCAGATTTTAAACGTCACATGACGTTTATACCCCTGACTTTTGTATACAATTTTAACTTCTAAAACTTTTTTTTATTTTTAAAAAAACAAAAATCAAGAATATTTTGGTCTTTTTTAAAATTTTTAACGGCTAAAATTAACGGAAGGGTCCAAATTGAGAGCAATTGAAAGTTCAGGGGACCAAATTAAGAGATTTTGAAGTTAATGGGGGGTATTTTAAAACGGGTGAAAGTTTAGAGGTTCTTAGTGAAGTTTCCCCTTAAAAATAGGGTTAAATACTATTTCAGTACAAATTAAATAGCCATTTGAGTTTTCAAAAATATTGCAAATGATACCTGTGGTAAGCCAATAAACATACTTGGTACCTCTGCCAAGATTTTGTTAAGTTTTTTAACGGAATATCACGTCACCCTTACACGTGAGTGCTACGTGGTGTGGTACCTGAGTTTTTGGTTGCCACGTCATATTTTATTTAAAAATAAAATAAAAAATAAAAAAAAGAAAAAACCAAAAAAACATATTTTATTTAAAAAAAAAAATCCAAAAAAAAAAAACATTGGGTGGCCAGCCACCCCGTTTGGCCTGGGGGTGGCCAAACCACCCCCATACTGGCCTGGGGGTGGCCGAACCACCGCCTTAGGCCATGGGGGTGCTTCGGCCACCCCCAGAGGGCCAGCCTGGCGGTGCTTTGGCCACCCCCCGGCTGCCTATGGGGTGGTTCGGCCACCCTAGCATATTTTCTTTTTTTCTTTTTTTTCTTTTTTTTTTTTGGTTTTTTGTTTTTTTTTTTTATTTTCTTTAAAAAGATAAAATATGTTTTTTTTTTTGTTTTTTGTTTTTTTAAAATAAAATATGACGTGGCATCCAAAACCCAGGTACCACGTCACATGGCACCAACGTGTAAGGGTGATGTGGCATTCTGTTAAAAAATTTAACAGAATCTTAACATAGGTATATCAAGTAAGTTTATTGACTTATCACATGTATCATTTGCGATATTTCTAAAAACCCAAATGATTATTTGACTTTGATGCAAACCACAATTACTTGAATAATATTCAACCCTTAAAAATATAATCCATTGGCCATTACCATGGGCTCATAACGGTATAACTATCACGAGGGGGCAGCGGTGATGTCAAAATTTTGTGAGAGGAGATGCGGAACTAATATAATATAATATAATATTTATACCCACGTGAACACATGGTCTTGGAATACTTGAATGGTCTTCCCCTGCTTCAAATTCCCTCTTTCCCCTATTCTTTTTTTTTTTTTTTTTTTTTTGGTAGAGTATCCCATTTCATTCTGATTTCCCTAATTTCTTTCTTTCCTCTTCTAGACATCAATGCACCTAACACTTCTAGAGAGAAAGAGAGTTCGAGACAAAGGGGAAAGGAAAACTAGGAGAAAGTGAGAAAAAGAGACTAAAAGCATGAGTAGGAGAGAGCATGAAAGAGAGAAGCTGAGAGAGACACAGAGAAAGTGTGGTCACAGAGAGAAACAGAGGGTAAAAAATTTGAGAAAAATAAAGGGCAAGACGTCAAGAAGAAAAGCAGAAGAAGAGGATAGAAGGAGGACTAGGGGGTAGGTTATAAAATCTAGAAAAACTACATGTTATAATTTTTTTTTTAATATTTTTACAGGAGCGGGAGCGTGCGTATCACTTCCGACAAATGAGGAGTAAGTCAACTCAAGCTAAGTAAAATTAATGAAACAAACTCCTATTTATACTGGGGGGATGGAATTTGGATTCCTTACCTTGTTTGGCTGGACACTTTTTTGTTTTTGTTTTGTAATTCGTATTTTTTGATTTTGTAAAAAATTTTGGTTCAGATTTCTGAAATGTAAAAATTTTCATGTTGAAGATAAAGTACAATTCTAGTTTGAAAACCACACTTTTTGGGTATTCACAAATTGTTGGTTGCCTTAAATGCAAATGATTGTCATTGATGACAAATAATTTGCATGAGATGTTGTCATAAAATATTTTAAAAAATAATCATAATAATCAACCTGGGTTTTGGGAATCTCTCACTACACGTAAAGTAACAAATAATAAAAAAAAAAATTGGTGATGCTCTTGTTTTTGTCCGTAGGTGAAGTGCATAATGCAGACCTATGTAAATTGATTGCTTCATTCTATTTCCTTTCTTTTCGTCAACCGGGCGTGTGCTGGGGGATAAGGCATTGCATCTTCATTTCTAAAAAAAAGGCTTGTACCTTGGGTTAAAGCATTGCATCTTCATATTTTTTTTTTTTTTTTAAAAAAAAAAAAAACATGCAGCTTCATTCAAGCATTCTCTTAAGCTACAACATTCAAATGTGATCCTACCAACAGCAAATCATCCAACGTAAAATAAATTACATCCTTCCAAACAAGGTTTTTTCCCTAAGACAAGCGACAACTGGCATAACAAAAATGCAATGCCAACAAAAATATATTCAACCAGTGAAGGGCACCAATAGTAGGAGGAATTCTAGGCAACATAATGTGCAAACGACCGAACCAAAATAGTACCGTATAGCAGTCTTTTGCCATTGTTTTGCCAATGAGTGGTCATCTTCTTCGATTGCATTATCATCACCATTCCAGTAGTTTTACTGTTCCACGTCAAGTGGAGTAAAAAAGTTGGTCACAGAGGGGAAAAGTGAGATTTGGAGTAAAAAAGTTAGGAATATTGGATTAAAAAAGGTTGGTCTGATATGAGATGAGATTTGATTTGATTCATTTATTGTGAATTGTCCCATTTGATGCCAGAAATCAGATAAAATCTTCATGCAGGGGGCATTGAAATTGCCATCCATTTCGAGTCTTTAATGGGTAAAGCTTCCACATCCGTCAGGTTTTGATATTCTCCAAATTGGTGTCAACTCATCACATTCTTCAATGCTTTATTGATAGATGATCTTGACAATCCGCAAAAGCAGGAAAATGTATAAACTCATAATCTTATATTTTAAATAAACAAATAATTCCTCCCTTGTTATATTGTTCAACTTGATATGTTGGTTGATTTTTTATACATTCAGTATTGAATCTGAAACTTCTCTATGTCTCATATTGCTTGGCGTAATGTCATAGTTATTATTTTTTTTTCAAATCTACATGCAAGCTTAATGAAAAAAAAAAAAAAAAAAAAAAAAATACCAATTGTAGCACAACTACATCAAATCATATTGAGACACATTTCAATTACAATTAAAAATTAAATTATAAAAACAGCCAAATAAAAACAAAGGGGTGGTCCCTTCCTTGTTTGGCAAGCACTTTTTTTTTTTTTTTTTTTTTTCGTAATTCATTTTCAAATCCAAATTTTATGATTTTGTAAATTATTCTGTTTAATATTTCTAAGTAAAAATAAGTTTACAATGCGCTTGGTCATGGTGACTCCCACTACAAGTTACACTAACGGTCAAACACCATTCCCCTTTTTTTTCGTTAAGGAGCTAACATTGTGGAAATAGATATACACATAATACAACAAATAGGCAACCATCTTCAATAGATTTTCAAACAATGGTGCGCCCGAGCTACATATAATATCAACCCATGCATTACCGTGATCCTACTAAAAACATTGCATTTACCAAAAATAAAGAAATTATCCTTCCAGCAAATTTAACAGCAAACGACATATAAGTTTAACAGCAAAAGACTTGCAACAACCAGTTCCCATTAATGCAATGCCACCAAAACGCACTTCAAGCAAATAAGAGCACTAATATTAGGAGTACCCCCAGGCAACATAAACAACACAAGATCGAACCAACACAGCATCGTAGTGCAGTATTGAGCCACTGGTTGCCCAATGCACCGCTATTACCATGTTCACCCTCTTCTAAGACATCAGCCGACGGTGTTGATACATTTTCCAACTCATCTTCCCAATCTACTCGCCCTTGCTGGGACGTGGGAGGCGGCAAAGTTTGTAGTAGCTCATCTTCCCAATGGAAACTACCTCGATGATTCTGCAAGAACACCAATTGAGCATGGATATAATACCAATGTATTAAAAAAATAAATATACGCATATTAATAGTTGAAGCAAAAACATTGCATACCTTGTAAAGGGGACACTTGTAAAATCGCCTCATGTAGTTTCTGTCGGTCCTAGAAACGAGTAGTTTCATCGGTCCAGCACCACATGGACATTGCATCTCAAGCTCCATAACTAATTTATTTAACACATTCATAAAGCCAACCAAAATGACATACATGTACAATATAAGGAGTACGACCAGATTGCGGAACACAAGAACAATTATTAAAATGGCATAGATATAGGTATGAGACCACAAGTTTTGATAATTATACATAGCAATCACCAAAATGACATAGTCATATATGCGTCCACAGCAGACATAATTATACATAGCAAATACCAAAATAACGTACGCCATCCATAGCGAGCATGTTGGCACACACAAAAGTAGTTTAGCACAAGTAAATGTGCTATAATGTCTAGTCATACAAAGAAATAGTCCCATTACACAACACATACCATAAACTAATAAACGGTACTGTAGGTACCGTAACAAAACATGAACTATATCACCATAGTTCCATTGCAATACCCAACACCACGTCAATTCGGCCCAAGCCTATTATCCCACATCAACTGCGCAATTTGGTCCCTAGTGTTTGCCATGTTCAAAGCAGAAGCATCAGAGAAGTCATAGTGGTTGGGGTAATCAGCACCATCGCCAAGAATCACAGGAGGGGCATGTTCAAAGAACATATCATTCCGGTCAGCTTGTCGGATGAAGTTGTGTAGTGTGCAGCATGCATTGACTACAAGGGGCTGGCGACAGACTTTGTACTTAGGCATGCCGTTCAAAACATGGAAGCGTGTTTTCAGCACTCCAAAGCATCGTTCAATCACCATACGGAGTGAGGAGTGACGGTAGTTGAACAATTCCTTGAACCCCTGCGGGTCCCCACCATTACGGAAATCTTGTAGGTGATATCTCTCCCCACGGTAGGGCGGAAGATAACCCATATAGCATGGAAACCCCGAATCAACCAAGTAGTAGTGATCTGAAAATTACCATGCAATACGTGTCATGATTGAGACCAAAGTTTAAAACATAAACATAGTTAATAGAGTTGGTTCGTGTAGTGAAGAATGCTCACCTGCAGGCGCTGTAGGAAATTCATTTTCAGGTCTCGTTATAGCATCGTAGAAGACCCTCGAGTCATTAGCGGTTCCCTCCCACCCGGTATACACGAATGTGAACATCATGTCGAAGTCACATGCGCACACCACATTTTGAGACACGACTCCCTTTCTCCCCCTGAAGGCATTTTGTTTCTGCGCCGGGACCCAAGCTTTGATATGGGTGCCATCAATAGCTCCAACACAATTCTACCATACCAGTAATTGTCAATTAGTGTAATGATAAAGTATGGCCCCAAAGTCGACCATATAATTGAAATTACATATTACTATTGTTTCATACCTGAAACCAGGGGTAATATTTCGGATTTTCTTGGATGTATGGGTGCACACCGTCAACATTCCTAGGCCTTATAATGCTCTTGCACAAGTTGCATAAAGCCCTCATGACACACTTGAAATGGTGTGAAATGGTCTCGGTGGAGTGTTGGAACCTGTCCGCCGCAACCCTCATCCCTTGGCGGTGCCCAACTATCAAGCAAAATATGGCTAGCGATTCTTCCACACTAACGGTGCGAGTATCTTGTATGTAGTTCGCCCTAAGGACATCTGCTAAGGAGGTAAAAGTATCTCTTTTCATGCGAAATAGCTCGTAGCAAGTGCCCGGATGCCCATGTAATACCTCATGCACGAATGCAGCACCCGTGAGGGCTGACGTGCGCTGGGGTATCCTGTCCACTTCGTTTTCTTCATCCCACAAAGCCTCGATGTGAAGCAAATTGAAGAACATCTCCTCAAACCAGTCATCGTCATCCATGACATGGTCAACAGCACCATAGAAAACAAAATTTGGGACATTTGGGTTCATCCTGTTTGGAAAATGTATAAAATGGCAACGTCAAACACAAATGATTGTAATTACATGGTCATTACCAAATATTTTGCCATTTTTAATATTGTTGTTACCTCTCTTTTTTTGTTTTTTTTTGTTTTTCCCTTCTGCACAGTAAGGAGATAGAACAATTTATTAGTGCAAGTATGGTTCTTTAAAATGCAACAAACGATCGGTGTTCCCTTTTGATTGGTGGTATGTCGTGGATTTGTGTTAGTCGGTACTGTTATATCTATCAAGTGACCCACAATTAAATTAAATTATTAAATAATAATATGTAGTAAGTCATAATGTGACTTGTAACATTAATTTTTGAAAAATATATAATAAGTTATTATATTATGAATAAATTAATACATAAAAAATTTCTTGAACCGAATTCTTAGACAAAACAGTTGTATGCTTGTCAAATGATCAGTGTAAGTATTGATTATTCAATATTGGGTACAGATGGTTTAACCCATTTTACACAATTTCTTAACTATTCTCATTTTAACACGAGTTAAGGTAATAACAACAATTAAATATAGTAAAAAAACCCAAAAAAATTGAATTAGGTTTTGTACTGCGAATATAATTGAATTAGGTCTTGAACAATTTTTTTATGTAAAAAATAATCCTAACAAATGAATATCAAAATAAATTTTTTGATATTGTTATAATATTAATATTAATCAAATAACTTAATTAATTATTTGTTTAGTATTTTTTTTTTGGGGGGGGGGGGGGGTGGTTGGTGAACATTGATTTCATGCTATTAACACGTGTTGGGCTTTACGGGTTTAGACGATAATTTTTTTTCCCATCTTGTAAAATGGGCAATTTAGACACAAGGTGAAGTATACTTTGCCTACTCCTATGAACTTCAACCATTGTGTGGTCATTTAACATGTCTACCTACTAAAATAGAAGCATACAACAAAATCTATTGCAAAGTAGAACTCAAAACAATCACAATCAAAAGCTTTTAATTTCAAACCACGTATTTATATTAATTTTGGTACTTGGATATTCAATAAGTGTTAATTAGATAAATTTGTTTAGGGTTTAGGGTTTAAGCATTCATTCACAAATTTATGAAGCAGTCTAATTCTTCCATCGTTAAGGACTAAGGAGGTAAGCAAAATAAGCAAGAAATTAAAGGTGAAAAAAAAAATGGTAAGAATCAATTATACCTAATCCATAATAACACGTCACAGCTTATATAACCCCAAAAAAAGGTCATATCCATTAAATAGTAGGACTTCCCCTATCCTAGGTTTGGCAACGACCCCTACATGCCGTGCAACGCTCTACTGCTAAAATTTGAGGGCTGCCCCTAACGATTTCAATTAATATTAGAGTTGGATTTGAAGGGTTCTGAACAGCTCAAATCTTAATTAACCCATTTTTATGGTTATAATTTTATTTTATTTTATCTAACGTTAGACAGGATCCCATAACTAAATTAATTAAATGCTGTGTCCCCCTACCCATTGACAAAGAATCAACCAACGTAATTACATTATAGCTTAGTTCTTAACGAAATTCATGGCAAAATTTAAATTTTGGACACATACGCAGGGACCGAACTAGAATGTATAGTTTGCGGGCTAAATTTTTTTTAAAAAAATATAGAGGGACAAAAGTTAATTTTTATAAATATTTAAAAAATAAAATAAAATTTTGGGGGACAACCCACCCCCCCCAATCCAAGGGGTGATTTTTCCCCGCAGATGCGTGTTATCATCCAAAAGATTTGGCTCAAGAGTTGAAAAAGAAATTACAAGATCTAAGGAACACAGGAGTTATCTTTCATTAATATGCAACTTTCACTGGGATGGAGAAATGTTTCTTCAAGTGAATAAGCAGGAAAATGCTAAAAATAATTGCACAAGATCTAAGAGATTGGAGTAGTCAAACATAAGTTCTTAATCCAAAGAACTACTATTAAAAACTGTTTAATCTGTATTATTATGAATAAATTTAAACTTTTTAACTAATTATTTAAGAAAATAATTGCATGCAGCCCAACGGAAACACAATCTAACTTCTCTGCCTAGTTCATACATACCTTGAACATTAAACAAGGCCAACTTTCCAGAACAATGTCAAACAGAGTGAAGATTACATCCCTCAATTTATAATGTGGCATACAGTGAAAAACCCTGACAAGCACTTTTACTCAACTCAACTAAAGAAAAGAGTAGTAAAAATATTTAAAAGGATATAAGCCAGGTGGGATTTCTCAGGACTTGCTTGGAACATATCAATGTGTTCTAATTCACTATACTTATCATTACAATAAATTGGTCACTTAAATATAGTACATTTACTAGCTATATATTGCCAATTAGTGAGAAAATACCAAACCATGTAACCTAGATTTAAAGCAAGAGTGCTGCAGCATAATTGCCTAGTGACAGTACTCGAACCTTCAATAAAGATATCACACAACTAATCCATTGGGAAACCAACAAGGAAACTACGGATAGCATGGCCTCTCATCTCTATATGGATAGCTTACCTACTTGTCTATAACAAGTTTACCATTCATAAGTTTATCATTATTTCAACATCTTCAAGTGCATAACATGATGGATTGTATGTTACCTTCCCAGATTCTGTACCAACTAAAGCCACCCCACATTTGCATTCTCTAGATGTCAGGTAAGAAGATCATAGCATCCTCTATGAGTATTTGTACACATTTTGGGTGGGGAAAAAAATTAAAGCTAGCACCTTGAAAAGAAGCCAGTGATACCAAGGATTCATTTTAAGCCTAGTGGTGATGTAATGGGAAATTCCATCAAAGAATGATCCATTCTCCAATGAGAAAAGGTTACGTCTAGTCATACAAAGTCTACAAATTGTGTTTAGCTCTTATATTGTTAAATAGGCATAATTCCTATGAACTTGACCTATTCCTAATTTGTGTTTAACTCTTACATTGTTTTAGGCATAAACTAAGTCTACAAATTGAGATGCAAGGGAGAAAATAATCATTACCAGACAACAATGTTCATTCTAATATTAATATAATGTACTAGATGATAGGAGTATACAAGTATTATTAACAATAACCATAGGATTTCCAACCAGACATACTAGCAAACCATAACAAATGGAGAAAGTTGAACATAAAACAGGATGTAAACAAGAAGGAGCGTATAGAAGATAAATCAAACATGTCACATTAGTTAAGTGCAAGAAGTTCAAGCAAATATAAAAAAGGTGCCAGTGGCACTAATATTACATGCCAATTGTTCTTGGAAATAAGCAAATATAAAGGTGCCAGTGGCACTAATATTACATGCCAATTGTTCCTGGAAATAAGCAAATATAAAAAAGCACCAGTGGCACTAATATTACATGCCAATTGTTCTTGGAAAATAACATAATAAAACAAGCCGACAAACCCATAGAAACATGCTGAAAAAAACAAACAATGCCATAAGTAGCATTAGAAACGGTCCAACAAAAAAGTTTGTATGCAATCAGCATGCATACAAACTTAAACCACAAGCCCAACAACATAGTTACAGCTTCCCAATCCAAGCCTTCTTCCTTTCTGGAGGTAGTGCAATAAAACCATTACGGACATTCTCATCCCTAAAGAGCTCAAATGCCCTAAAATACCTATCATCATCTAGGTCGGGGGCAATCTCATCCAACATGCCAATGGCCCTACTCATGCCATTGGAAAAAGATGCACCACTACCCCTAGCACCTGCACTACCTTCCCCACTACTCATTCGCAGTTGATCTTGTAACAAGATTTCTTTCTTCAAACGGCTAACCTCGGTAAACTCTTTTAATGCATCACTACGAAGAGAATCTATATGAGATTTACCCTTACCTTTCCTCTTGTGTTCTGTGCTAGGCCCAGAACTATCAACTGGACGCTTACCACGTCCGTTACCCCCAATGACTATACCCCTATTTTGAGCAGGAGGTTGGCCACTCCCCTGACTCGAACCACCCACAGAACCAAGAAACTCCCCACTCACACTGTTATCAACAGCCGCATTGGTTGCTTGACTAACATGCATTCCAAACCGCAAGAGTTGCTCATTCAACTCGTCCTCTTCGTCACTACCCGGTGGTGTCCTAGCGGATGAATGGCGGAGGACCCCAGTGGCTGTTGAGCCATTGAAGAGTAGACCCAACATTTCGTAGTTTGGACAGCCCTTCCTTCGAAAACGACTAGCCTTCGGCTTGATCTAGGACAGACGAAAAAATAAAAAATAAGAACGCTTCTGTGTGACCTCAAATTAGAGTGTGGGAACTGATATATTAGGCAAGGGTTACCGAACTTTACCCTAAGATACTGCTGCCACTGGGTCTCAGTCCCCTGGACTGTGTTTGATACTGGGTCCCAACCAAATCCAGTTCTGTGCTGGAGTAGGTCAGAGAAGTCACGGTGGTTCATCCTAAGTCTGGAAAATTTAGTCCGACACTGTACGGCAGTGTAGGTCCGACCGGTCATTGTAGAAAGCTGGGAAGCTATAGGCGACCACAGGTTCATATTAACTGACCCATTCACTATTCTCCCCGTATTGGACAATTCGACCAACATTTGCACAAACATACGTTCAAACTCAGGAGACCAAAGTGATGGGTCCTCGCCTTCAGCGGGTTCCATCAATGCATAAATATACCAACGTAAAAAAAAAAAAATGTTCATGTCTACATCTTAACCAACACAGCATTTCACTGCCAAACAATAAAAAAAAAAACCTGAATAGCTCGTGTGAGGCATACCTTACGCCTTTTGTAGGAGATGGGTGTCTCTGGGTCCCGATATCGCTTGCTACTCCTTGTCCAATACGCCTGCACAAATATAGGTAACAGTGTGTGTAAATGATATAGAAATTAAACAAATTGAACGAAAAGGAGCATAGAAATTGAGAGGGAGTGCGATTATAACCTTCCAAGACCGTGTCTTCGAAGGGGTGCCCGTGTCCGTAGATGCTGAAATGATACAGGGTCGACGTTGCTTACGAGGTGACTGCGGAATAGTTGTAACGGAGTAGCTATCGGAGGATTTCACAGACCCCTCTGAAGAAAGGTCGATGAAGATGGCCTTCTGCATGTCGTTGTGGAGGAGGATTATATGGACGGGTGATTACTATTCACATATCAGCTCAGCTCCAGGGAAAGTGTACTAGGTATTGATGAGGACTCCATTAGCGCGCGGCTCGGGGTGGAAGAAGTTGAGGGCATACGTACTGCAGAGGACGCTGGAGAAGACGGGTGTAATTGCCCATTGAAAAAATGCATCGCAGCTCTGGTTTGTGGAGATAAGCGAAAATGCTTCAGACAAACAGATCAACGACGACTGAAAGGGCACGTTGGGCTCACATATCTGGTATGGACGGCCCACATTTGTTCAAAAAGAAATGGACGGTCTGATGAGCATGCACAAATCAAGATGCCACTAGCCATACGCGGTTCGCAATTCACACAATGGGTGTGATTCGGTGTGGTGTAGGTGCATGGCAAAAGTCTGTGCGAATCTTTGACATACGTTTGTTAGGCACAAGTTGCATGATGGGTGAGGTGGCGTCCATCCACGAGTCGATTAAGGGAATTTCATCCCTTTACAGTGAGTGCAAGTCCATCCTAAAATAAACTAAGTCTGAAAACGGACGGTCAGATGAGGCTTGACAGAAATCGGACGATGCTCAGCTAATGTTGGAATTCCCGCACATCAATTTAAAATTTTCGTTGGCTTCGCCAGCTTTCACGGCAACCAACGCATGGAGAACGTGCGTTGGTTGCCGTTGTGAATCTTGCGGCAGATTTGTTATACTGTCCATTAACTTTTGACAGCAGTGGTTGGTGATTCTGTGGGTCGCGTGCATGAATTTTAATTACAGGGACCTGCCACATGTCACCCTTAGCATTACCGAATACCGACGGATGGTTAGGATTAAAGAACCTTTGCTCTTACAGATGCATCTCGTCTCCCAAGCCGAGTTCACCGTGACATTGGGTACAGGTGATTTTTTTCCAATTGTTGCAGAGCCGCCTGACAACTGTGTTGTCTTCACGCCAAGCAGTAATTTCAATCTGCAGTGGGTTGGTGTGTCGGTGCGTGTGAGTCGGTGGGCAGTAATTATTGGGCCTTGTTTCTGAACTAATAAACGGTACTGTACAACACTGGCCTTAAAATCAGGGCTGGTCGTGCTTGGGGTTCGAGTGTGCAAACGGGCCGGTTTTGGAATTTGGACCTGGATCACATTTCAGAAATAAATTCCAGTTGGGTTTTGTGACGAACGGGCCAAACACCAAATCTGCATGGGTTTTTTAAAATATCCAAAACAAAAACAAAATCTGGCCCATCCAAACAAGGCCTTAAAATTTTTAGGAAAATTTTAGTTTTTGAAATTTTAGATTTAAGTCATTCATTTTCATTCAAAAGTTAGTATCCTGCCACGTATCTCACTATTAATAAAATAATGATATCAATAATATCATTACATATTTATTATTATTTTATTAGTAGTGAGATACGTGGCAGGATACTAATTTTTGGATGAAAATGAATGGCTTAGATCTGAAATTTCAGAAACTATAATTCCCCTAAGAATCCGAATCCTATTTAGTGAAGGCGAAATTAACGCTTGCTGTTGCATCATATATAAAATTATAAATCGAGTGAAAAGAAATAGGGTAAAGTCCACATACCCCCTCAAACTATCACCGCATTGACAATATTCCTCTCAAACTTTCAATTGTGACAATGTCTCTCAAAACTACAAAAACATTGTCAATATCCCTCCAAAGCTAGCAAAAAGATCAAAATGTCCCTATATATTTCTCAATATAACAAAAATACCCCTATAATTCAAAAAAAAAAAAAAATTTGTAAAAAATGGAAATTTTAATTTTTTTTTTTTTAAAAAAATTATTTTTATTTTTTAAAACGAAAATTTTTTATTTTTTTTAAAAGGATTTTTTGAAAAAAAAAAGGAAATTTTTATTTTTATTCAATTTTTTTAAAAAAAATTTTTAAGAGATTTTTTTTTTAAAAAAAAAAAAATTGGCGGAAAATTTTATTTAAAAAATTACAAAAAAAAAAAATTTAATAAAAACGAAAATTTTAATTTTAAAAAAAAAATCGAAAATTTTTTTTTTCTTATAAAAGGAATTTTTTATTTTATTTTAGGTTTTTTTCTAGAAATTTTCGTATTTTTGTTTTTATTTTACGAAGGGTAGTTTCGTCATTGGGAGGAACATTGACAAGGTTTTGGTAGTTTGGAGTGGACATTGTCACAATTGAAAGTTTGGGGGGACATTGTCAATTGGATGGTAGTTTGAGGGGGATATGTGGACTTTTCCCAAAGAAATAAAACACAGTTCGAAGATTGACTTACACGAATATTTTTTTTAAAATGAAAATTTTTATTTAAATTTTTTAAAAAAAAATTAAGAAAAGGAATTTGTTTTTTTAGACGAAAATTTTTAATTTTTTTAAAACATAATTTTTTATTTAAAAAAAATCTTAAATTTTTATTAAAAAATCGATTTTTTTTTCTGATAACAAGGATTTTTTTTTTTTTTTTATTTTTTTTTTAATTTTAAATTTGGCCACCGGTTGGATTTTTTTTAGAAGTTTTAGTATTTTTTATTTTTATTTTACTAAGGGTAGTTTTGTCATTGGGGGGATATTGACAATGTTTTGATAGTTTGGAATGAACATTGTAATAATTAAAAGTTTAGAGGAGAACATTATCAATTGAGTAATAGTTTAGGATATTTTTCTTTATTGGTATTCTTAGCATTTTTTTTTGTTAGTTGTTTTGATTATCTTCACCTATTTGGCAGTTTGAATGAGGTATGCGGACTTTCCCATTTTTTCTTATTCTCTTTGGTTTGAATTGAATGTAAGAATTTAGAAGACGCCTTTGATCATTACCATGTTGATTGATGTGGTTGATTTCCCCTTTTTTTTTTCTTTTTCTTTTTCGGAAACCAATAGAATATCACTTATAAGAAATGTTATGAATACTAAATTTTTTACTAAGATGATGTGTAACTTATTTATTGAAGATAATTAAAATAATTAATAAAGAAAAATGCTATAAGTACATACAAATGAATAAATTCTACATTATCTTGGTATTCATTTCTTAGTAAAAAAATTAGTATTCATAACATCAACATTGAAAAGGCATTAGGCTACGTATAAGGACACTAGCACTAGCCACTTATTTTGCCTTTACTCACAATCCTCAAATAATATACCCCAACATCTCAACCCTCCTCAAGTCATTCGCCTGTCTAATTCAAAACACTATCAAACATTAATGCTTAAAATTGTTTTTGGATAAGGAAACACCAATACCCAATTAGGAGCCGCCTTTTGTTTTGATAAGCAAACATTATTCCTTCCTTATATTAAATACACCAAAAGTTGTTACTAGAGTTGGGTGACAGCGCCCCACCTCCGATGTTTAACTTAATGAAGTATTCGAGACAATAAACTCAATAAAATGTGCCTACTTATAAATTGGGACCATTACCTTTATTGTCAATATGGTAATTAAGTAGACTTGGTTCATTAAGGGGCGAAGATAAAGGGGGCAAATATATAATGCGGCATATACTCATCAAATGTTGCTTTCTTTCGGGAGATGTTCCTCCAACTCCATCCACTACTAAAATCATAGTCATTAACGATGTGATTTTTAGCAGCTTTTTCAAGTAAATGATGGGCCAACTTGATAAATTTTAGGGCTTAAGGCGATAAGTTTAAGCGAGACATTTTTATTATATCAAGATATTTATTATAGTATATTTATTTTAATATTTTTTAATTTAATAATCACCATTCTTACTTTTTGTGATGTGTAATTACTAATTGAGTTTTAGAATCTTAGGCCATTTAAAACGCTATTTCTCAACATTTAAATGGTTACTTGTTAGTATTTTAGACCACCACTTGTAACAATTCTAAATTATTATAATGAATGCTTCTACTTTTTCTTTTTCTTTTTTATATATATATATATATATATATATATATATATATGATGTTATTATGATTATGAATTTATGATGTTCAATTAATCCATTACAAGTTCACAATTTGGGACAGTTAACATGTATCGTACGACATTAATATTTAGGGTAGAAAGCACATACACATGTATATGATTTACACTCTAAAACATTTTCAGCATTGATTAAACTAAAATGTAAAATGAAACACAAAGAAGTGATAATGTAGGGTAAAAATTAGAACACCCAATCAAACAATAAGAATTCCAAATTAACTGTACCTTTGACAAATTTAGCACATACAAAAAAGTGATGCAGATGGAGGAACTGCAGTGTATGAGGCAGATAGTGAGAAATTTGTGTAACTATTTCCTTGAACATGGATTCTATCTGCCCCCATAATGAGAAGCAATATTAGACATAGAGAGTGACATTGAAGCTGGTCTATTCACAACTAGAGCAAGATGTGTTGTTCCTGGCATATTTGATGGGAGAATAGGCAATGGAGCCTCAAAATTGAGAACATGAATTGCTTCCCTTAATGGAGGCTTAAGGTTTCGGTTAGGGTGAGAGCACCAAAGCCCAACAATTATCAAGCGCTCCATTTGTGGCTCATCAAAATCTCCACCCAACCTTGGATCAGCTGCTTCAAGTACCTTTCCTATTCCATAGAGCTTTCGAACCCATTCCACCATGACTACTTGATCTTCAAGAGCATTGATCTTGATTGATTTTCTTCCACAAGCAATCTCCAGAGCGACAATTCTGAAACTATAAACATCTGACTCCTTGCTGGCCTTACCAGTTGTGACACATTCAAGAGCCATGTAGCCTATTGTGCCTACCAATACAGTTGTTTGTGACCCTTTCACATGGTCCACAAGCCTAGCTAGCCCCAAATCCCCAAGTTTAGTATTAAAGTTTGAATCAAGCATAATGTTACTTGATTTTATATCCCTATGCACCACACATTGTTCCCATTCCTCGTGCAAGTAAAGCAATGCCCATGCCAATCGTTGAGCAACTTTGTACCTTATTGCCCATGTCAATAAGCTTTCTTCAGTAAAAAGATGTGTATCTAAGCTTTCGTTTGGCATTAACTCATAGACGAGTAAGAGTTCTCCTCTTTCATGGCACCAACCAATGAGTTGCACCAAATTTTTATGTCTGAGTCAACTAATAATTTTACTTCTGAGGCATACTCCTTTATCCCCTGTTTAGACCCTTCTGATACCCTCTTGACAGCAACGTAGGAATTCGAGTCCCTTAAAAATCCTCTGTAAACTCCACCAAATCCTCGCTGGCCTAGCTTTTCTTTATAACTAAAATTATTGGTGGCAGCCAATTTATTAAATGAAAACTTGTTGTGTCCTGTTTCCCTTTGAAATTCTTCAGCCATAAACCTATCAAAGGTGAGATCCTCTTCCGTGTCCCTCCTATTCCAGTATTCCTCTTCCAAAAGCCAAATAGAATTAAAGCAAACCCACCAAGCAAAAAAGATCCACCACCACCCAACGCCACAGCTAATCCCAACCTCTTGTTTTTGTTTTGGTTGGGGGCCGGATTCTGACTCATATTGCCTTCCATTGTTGGTTTGGCTAAAGTATCTTCCAAAGTTGAACTAAAATCCCATGTACGAATGGTATGCATTGCAGAAGCATTTCCTGTTGCGGCTGACAATCCAAAAGTTACCCATTCAGGTAAGTAATGTCTCAGATCAACATTATAAGAAAAGGATTGCCATGCAGTAGCAGTATTTGAAAATGAGTCCCCAACAAAAGTAGTGAAGAGAACACTCAAATTATGAGAACTGGAATTATAACTAATCCAAGCTTCATTGATTTCCCCTTGAAGAATAGAATAATTACACCCCCCACCCCCCCCCCACCCCCCCCCCCCCCCCACCCCCCCCCCCCCCCCCCCCCCCCCACCCCTCCCCCAATGACACATTTGCAACAGATTTTAAGGAGTTTATATCAATACCTACATGTTCGCCGGGCGGATCCAATTGTTCGTTTGGATAGATGTCAAACTCCACTGCAACAAAAGGATTGTTCGTCGAGTTTAATAACTGGTCATCCCTAGCGAGACCCATAGTGGCACCTTGGTAATTGACAATAGGAGTTGTTGAACCACTAGGAGCTAGGAAGAAGGCAAGCCCATCTCCATAATTATTTCTATTTTGAGAATCAATTACAAAGGTAAATTAAGTGGGTAGTGAAATCTGTGAGGTTTCCAGATTCCTTGTCCCACATGTGCATGGGACTGGAATACGTGGCTCTACCTACAACTTCTGATCTGCCCAAAAGTGAGATGTCGGTGAGTTGGATGGCTGAGTCTTCAGCCAAAGCTGTGTCATATGTTATATCGGAGTCACCAGGATTGAAACTGGTGAAGTTGAAGGATAAAGCACTTGTAAATTGCCGTAGTGGGGAGAAGAAACTGGTGACCATGAAGAGATAAAAGAGGATTAGGGGCTTTGGAAATGGAAAATGTTTGATTTTGAAGATGTAAAAAGCCATGATCGGAAGTTGGAAGGGAGGTTGGGTCTAAGAAGAAATTGCAGATTGTAATTAGAGAAGCTAGAAATAGATACAAATTTAGAAACAAATTGCGATGTGATTGATGGATATAAATTTCCACAAATTTAGAAGCTAGTTGCGATGTGATAGATATAAATTTCCACACTCAAATTCAATGCATATATATACGAGTGACAAGTAATTCTCCATTTTTTTCCAAACCAAGAAGCACGCCCAGCTTTGCTCAAAAGTTGTTCATATTGAAATGTCCAAAATCTAATCCACGGACCACGATAAGAGACCGCTGCGTGAATTTGATAATTTTTTTTTTTTTTTTTTTTTTTTTTTTTTTAATGTGGTGCATTATCTGTGGGGGAATAGGATCATCTCAATTTCAAATGAAATTGAGAATATCCAGTTAGAATATTTTAAACGGGCAAAATTGTTAAAAAATTATAATGGCAATTTTACCCCTCTAAAAAACACTAACGGAATACTTTGCATTGCATTTGAAATGGAGAGGATCCTATTCCATCTATGGGCATATGGCAATTAAGTGTCTAACATGTACCTGAATTAGCTCCAAATGGTCGAGGGTGGTTGGACCACTTTCTCTTTGTCATATTTTAAGGTTAGTTTTGTCTCTTTAATTTGTTGGCTTTGGACGACATTGATAATTTTTGATAGTTTGAAGAAAAAATTGACTCAACCAATAGTTTGAGGAAGACGGTGATAATAAAGTGATAGTCTGAGATTAGGATCACCACCAATTAGCTCTCCAACTTCCTATGCGACCAGTTGCTTAAATAAAATTTTGGTTATTGGGCAACCAATTTGGATAAGTGGGTCTCATATATATATATATATATATATATAAATAGATAATGTTAAGTTATTTTCTGTCTCTCCAAATTATTATGACTTTTAAAATCAGATGCAAATCCAATACATCAATTTGAGAGAAACGCCTTGTTTGGGAAGCAAGATTTTCCAACTCAATCTCAAATTTTTTCTAAATTCAAGTTTGGCAATTTTTTAAACTCAATTCAACTCAACTCAAAAAATTTCAACTTAACTCAACAATTTTCAACCCAATTAATAAAAATTATAAATAAAGATTGAAAAAATAAATAAAATAAATAAATAAATAAATTTAGGGTAGCCGAAACACCCCAGGTGGTGGCTGGGCCACCCCAAGCCCAACTGGGGTGGTCCGACCACCCCTTAATATTTTATTATTTTTTAAAACTTCTTATTATTATTTTTTTATTTAAATTTAAAATATATGTAATATTTTATTATTATTTCTATCAATGGGACATATGTTTCATTTATGACCTTAGAGAGATCCTAATTATTAATTGGATATTCTCTAATCCAAAATGGATAGAAGAAAATCCTCTACCGTGTTTGACCCACATTCCTTCGTGGGCCATAGGTCGAATAATGAAGGTTGTTGATAGAGGACAATTTTCAATCATATTTGCTTTAACAAAAGGGACATATATAGCGATTCTGACATCATATGGAGACATAATTAATGGCGTTGGAAAGCTCATTTAGAGGGTTACAAAGTCATATATCATTAAGTTTTCCTAATTCAAATGTTTACTAAGTTAAAATAGACCGTAAAAAGAAAATTGAAAAGCCGTACAAAATTGCTCGTATGTTGTTTATGTTTGAACAAGCTTTAAAACAAGTTGACAAAATAGCTCGTTCAATAACTCATATGAAGTTGGGTTCGAATGAGTTATTCATAGATGCACTCGTTTAAAGTTGGGTTAGAACGAGCTGCTGTGTGAATTGACAATTCATGTAAGAATACGAGGAAACCATAGTTAGGTTCGAAAGAGCCTCTTACACGTTCAGATAAGCTCCAATAAATTTTTGTAAACAAACTTTTATTTGAGCGTTTTCTTAGGTTCAGGAGTCTAGGTAGTATAAATATAGGTAATAGCTATCTATAGCCTTAATTTATTATGTTATTTTGACCAGTGATCAATGAAAAACACTTTTAAGAGTGGTTTTCTTTTCTATCCACATTAAATCCTTGATTGAGTATTAGTTTTAAGAAGAGTTGTGATTCTTATCTTGTTTGTCTTGGCAAACTAATCACTACACCCTGCATTAATTGATATCAAAGTCAAGTTGCACTGCATCAATTATTTAATTGTTGATGGAGATCTTGTGGGCTAAACAACAAAAAAATTCGTCGAAAGCGCGTTAACTAGCAGAGCAGGAATGTTAGTAATTACTACTCTTAACTATTGGCAAATATATCAAGGATTAAATTAAGGGTGAATTAAATTAAGCTGGAAGAGAAATGATAGGATTATAAAATATTTTACAAAATAATTTTATTGTCCTATTATAATTGAAAACGAGATAAATTTATATTTTAAAAAATTTAATCATATTTTTTTAAAATTAAAAAAAAAATAAAATTAGAAGCCTAACAATTTTTCAGCTGAAAAGGCTAAAAAAAAAAAAAAAATTGCTAAATAGAAAATCTCTTTTTAAACCATGAGATGGTAGAATTTGTAAATGGGTTAAAGTAATTCCAAAAATATTTATGTATAATATTTATCTCACAAAAGATAAGGTAATTGTGAAGTGGGAGAGTGTTGTTCTCAAAGTTAGAATTGTCAGAGTCATTCATTTATGAGGACCTCAAAGGGAAGTTGTGGCATTTAAAACTCTCCGCATCCAATTCCCAATGCTCCAACTACCTCGCATTTACTCCGATCGACGGATGGACGGATGGATGGGACAGATTAACAAAAAAAAAAAAAATTCAGTAATTCTCCCACTATTGCTGGATCCAATCCATCATTTCTTCTCAAATTGCATTTTAGACCCTTGATATTTGACAAAATTGCATGTCCGGGTGTGTCGGTGATCCAGCAGAGATTCTGTCCTTTCCACTGCTCCATGAATCAGACTTTTGTGGTGGAAATGTTAGAAGGACTACTGCTATCGCTATGTCATCAGAGGATCATTTACAAAAAGCAGATTTTCACATGGCTTTGTTCTCTTCTGGCAGGTAAAGAAAAAACGACTATTATTATTATTTTTTTTTGGGACAAGGTCACATGATTTTGATGTAATAAGGACGAGATTGTGTTTGGTTTTTTCCTTTGCTAGCTGGATACTTTTTTCTGCTTTTCTTTTCTCTTTTTCTATTGACAGACCTATTCCTCCCCATTATTGATGGCCGTGTTATACTCAACTGACTTCTTTTTGTCCTGTTGTGCGTGGAGGCCAGAGGGGGGACCACATGAAGACGACACAAGTCTCAGCCCCAATTGTCTCATTTATGAGCTTCACATGCATGCTTACGTGTTCTCTCTCTCTCTCACGAATCACGATAGATTGGGTGGTCGTTTCTGAGCCACCACCAATGCAGGCGCAGAGCACATCCGTCCCATCCATCCGTCCATCCGTCGATCGGAGTAAATGCGAGGTAGTTGGAGCATTGGGAATTGGATGCGGAGAGTTTTAAATGCCACAACTTCCCTTTGAGGTCCTCATAAATGAATGACTCTGACAATTCTAACTTTGAGAACAACACTCTCCCACTTCACAATTACCTTTTCTTTTGTGGGATAAATATTATACATAAATATTTTTGGAATTACTTTAACCCATTTACAAATTCTACCATCTCATGGTTTAAAAAGAGATTTTCTATTTAGCAATTTTTTTTTTTTTTTTAGCCTTTTCAGCTGAAAAATTGTTAGGCTTCTATTTTTTTTTTTTTTTTTTTTTAAAAAAATATGATTAAATTTTTTAAAATATAAATTTATCTCGTTTTCAATCATAATAGGACAATAAAATTATTTTGTAAAATATTTTATAATCCTATCATTTCTCTTCCAGCTTAATTTAATTCACCCTTAAATTAAATCTATGTAGCATAATTGACACTTTTAAAAACGGATTCTCTCCATAACGGCATTACTCGAAAGATTGTATATATATAATAGGCGATATTAGTACTTTGGATCACAAAAGGGACTCATTTTAGAACCAGCTGGCATGTGTTAGTAAGGAAATTCTTTTAGGCCATGTAGCTCTGAATTCACTGGAGGGGTTCCACTTTTTATTTATTTATTTTTTATAATTTTATTTTATTTATTCAAATACAATACAGGAACGTGGGAGGGGGATACAAGAGGAGTTAAACTTATTGTTTCTAAACCAAAGCATGAGATATCAACATAAAATGATCTGCTTATTAGAAAGGGGAAAAAAAGTACAATATGCTTGCAAAGATTAGCATACTTATGTTAGTTAAAGTACGATCTTCTAATTGACGTAGGAAAAAGAATGAAAAAGAAGAAAATAAAATGGAAGAAAGAGCGAGTGGCGTGGGGGAAGGTGGGGGAAAGTGGAAAGTTGGTGTCAGAGGAGTTTTTTATTTCGTTGTCTATCCTTCCAGGCAAGCAAGCAACAACGGCTGACCACCTATGACAAAAATAATCAATTAAATATAAGCCCAAAACGACATAATTTTGACTAAGAAATGGTTTAAAAAATGGTTACAAAATGGAATTAAAAAAAGTTGTTTTATATATGTATAATTATAATTTAGGGATAAATGTAAAATTGGTCAATTTGGTTGACTTAAATTACAAATTCCATTATATAATTTGTTATTAAATAATCATATGATTTAATGATCAATAGATCATATGATATAACCATATAAATTCCAATGACAATACATACTTCAATTGTGGTTATAAGTAACACATTGTTGAATCTAATGTTAATTAATTAATTTGATATTATACGAATGACATTATCATTGTACACGAATACTATTGTTAAGTGCTAAAATATTCATATTTTTAGCCCTTAACTTGCATGTTTTAATCTTTAGTTTTAGTTAATTATGTCATTTTAGCTCTTTATTGTGCTTTCCTTGATTTTGTATGCCATTGGAAGAAAAAGAAGAAATTTAAGAAGTTTTGGACTTAAAAAGAGCCATTTTGGAATTTGGAAGGCTCTAGTAGTGCGATCAATCATAGGGGAGCTACGATTGAGCGCACTGCAGGCGAGGATGCCAACATGCAAGGCAACCACAATCGAGCGCAAGCACCAAGAGGATCGATCGCAGACCTGCGATCGATCGCACACGGGCTGTGATCGAGCGCACCCGTGCGTGATGGCCAAGTCAGCTGCCAGCCTTAATAAGGAAAGAGCAACTTTTAGGGGTTTGTAAGCTTAGTGCGAACTAGGGCTCAAACCCTACGATTTTTAGGTCTCTAGAGTATTCCTAAAGGCCTATAAATAGATCCTTAAGCCTCTAGAATAGATACACTTTCCGAGGAAAAGAATTGGAGCTCCTCAAGTTCAAGTTTCGGGTTTATTCTATTCATTTCTTTGTTTTTATTTTATAAAGATGTTTAACAGCAAACTTATGTGTAACTAATTTATTTAGTAGGGCAAGATTGAAGCCCTAGTTATGTTTAGTTAATATTTAATATTTGCGCCCTTGTGATGATCATGTTGTGATATTTAACTTGATTAATGCATGCTTTCATGAATTCCTCATATATGTGTGCCTGATCAACATATGCATGTGGTATGGACTAGTTAGTTAGATCAATTTGGATGACCGAGTCCAGGGTTTAACATAAGTAACAAAAGAAATCCACACCGGGTTCTTGGGTTAATCAACATGGGGAACCGGGAGTAGACACCCATGCCCTAGGCCTTATGTATTTGTCGATTTCCACAGTTTTATGCTTTCTTAAAGAACAACTTAGTAGACACCCATGCTAAATCCTTTAAGAAAGAAAAGAATTTGAGTAGACACCGATTTCTAATTCGTTGCTTAGGGAAATCAATAGCTTAAGGAGTAGACACCAATGCCTTTAGGTTGACAAATATTAGATATTCATAACATGATCAAAACATTTGCATATTGATATATTAGCTAAATATAATTAGTGGTGGATATCAAAGCCCTACCTTTTTATCATTATCAACGCAAATCCAATCTTTGTTTTATTTTACTTTTGAAATTAATTTTAAGCAAAATTTAGAAATTCTCGTGGGACTGACCCCGTACTTGCACCCTATACTACTGTGTTGACCTCGTGCACTTGCGGGTAAAACATGCAATTATTTGCCTATTAATTTAGGTAGGTAATTCTGACAACAAGTTTCTGGCGCCGTTGCCGGGGATTGCGGCAAATTTTGTTTAGAATTCATTTCCTTTAGTTGTGTTATTTTAATTTTCAAATTTCAATTTTAGTTTTTCCTATAACTTATTTTGTTTTAAATTTTTCTGTTTTTCTATTTTTTTTTTCCGCAGTTCCTATTTTGCCTTTATAGGTATGCTCGAGCGCCCAACCAAGGCAATCGAGCGCACCTTATGGTGCAATCGATCGCACATCCAAAGAGCAGTATAGTTATTGCACTAATAATAGATCTGATTTTTTTCTTTTATTTCATGCAGGGTCATTCGAGTTTGCATATTAGTAAGTTTTTATTTTTAATTTTGTTTTTATTTCCCTTTTAATTTTAACTTCTTTTTGTTATTTTATTTTTGTTTCACACATGTGGGGTAGCATTCTGACACCCCGTAGACCATGTTCTTTATGCCATGACCCTTATCACCATGTTAGAGAATGTCTTATAATGAGACAAATTTCTAACAAATTTAACAGGCATAGGAACACATTGTTCTCTAGACCAGGGAACGACAACTAGCTTGATTCCTGCAACCCAACCTGGAGCCAATAGTCAAATTTCCAGTGGCAAGCTCAAGCTCCTAGAAATCATGCTCCAAAATTTAAAAAATTGCATCATCAATCATATCCGCAGTTCTATGATCATTCACATTTCTCTCAATCGGCTCCACCACTACAAGATCAGATGGCTGCCATGCAGAGGACATTAAATATGCTTGTCAACTCCATAACTACCCGAAACATATCTCCTATTTAGCCAGCCACCCAACTCTAGGTATGTGCCACATGTTCGCATTTTGATGATTCTACTGAAACTTGTCCTTTGTATTTATCTGCAAATTAGGAGCAAGAGTCAAGGCTAAATAGACTGGAAAGTATGATACACACCTTGGTGACTTCGCAACAGTAATTGATGACTGATCAAAAACAAATCAATACAAGGGCCAATCAAGCGTTTCAAAGAACCGATCAAGCCATTCAAAGACTGGAAGTACAAATGGAAAAATTGGCCAGGGAGCTAAGTGCATCTCCTATCAATTGGCGTCAACAATACCAAGAAGAAGAGCCATCTTCCATATATGATCATTTGGATTCTTCTCCGCATCAACAATATCAAGAAGAGCCACCTCCTCCAAAAATGTCTGCCTTACAAGAAGCAGTTGCTGCCTTAGAAAAACAGTATGCTGACTTTACAAAACATGAGGCAGCTCATCTTAACAGCATGGAGGAAAAAGGGCAATCATTTGAATGGATGGATTCCCACCTCAAGCAAAACTCAGATACACCTAAAGAAGAAGAAGAAGAAGAGTGTCAAAATCAGTTGGTGGCCAATCCTAATGAGCATTACATGGAGGAAGAGTGCACCTACTATCATGAGCAAGCTATCACACCAAGGAGTGAAGAGATGGTTGAAAATCAAGTTGAAAAAGGAAAGGAGGAGCAAACTGAAGTTCCATAGGAGCCACATCAGGAAAAAGAAGAGAGCACTAAGATTTTTTCAAGATTAGCTCTTATTCTTGAAACATCAAGAGGCCAGGAGAGAAGCTTGCTAGAGCTACCACATGAGCAAATTGAGGACATCATGATTCCCCACCGGATGAGAAACTGTTTGAGAAAACTCAAAGTGGTCCTCCCTGATCTAGAAACACTCGGAATCACCTTGTAGTAGAAAAGATTCATTCCCTTTGGTGCAAGAGAAGGAAAGATTGGTGCTTCAAGTTTAAAGTACCAACGTCTGGCTGAAGATGTTAAACTTAGTGCTCATGGGAGGCACCCTATAGCATATCCTTTTTATTTTGTTGCTTGTTTTATTTTATTGTGTTTTATTTTTGTTTGTGTTTTCCTTTGTGATTTTAGTGTTTTATTCTACTTTAAGTGTTTTAGTGTTTCAAGTCCCTGGTCCATTTTTTTTACATTCTGTCAGTGCAATCGAACGCACCTTGTGTGGGCTCGAGCGCACATCACCCACTCACGCACATCCTTGCACGAGTGCGATCGAGCACACCATGTGATGATCGAGTGCACTCGGGCAGCAGGCCACGTGACCTATTTTAGATCACTTTTTCCCCATTCCCCCTCACATTCTCATTGCGGCGTACAGTGTTCCAAGCACCCACCTCTGGCACACCCCTACTACCACCACTCCTCCACCGTTTTTCACCACTTCTACCACACCGCCACCACACGGTTCTCCTCTCTGGCCACCGTATCACCACTTTTCCACCGCACAACCACACAGCCCGTTCCCCATTCCCATCAACACCCCAACTCTGATTACCCCCCTCCCCCCCCCGCCCCAACCTCAATTTTTTTTTTTATCATTTTTTCAGCAATTGTGGGTGTTCATCCACCCACATTGCTTTCCTGTGGTTGGGTTTTGGTGTATTTGCAGGGGCTTTGAGCAGTGTTGATGTGCCATAGCAACCTTGGTCATCACAATGCACACCAAATGTTCAACAAAAGTCCCCAATCAAGCTCATCATGCCAAGAACTCAAGCTTCGTCCTGCCGGGGGTTCGATACCCAAGCCACTTCTCCCCCGCCCACTTTTGAGAAGTGGGAGTGATAAGTGCTAAAATATTCATATTTTCAGCCCTTAACTTGCATGTTTTAATCCTTTGGTTTTGGTTAACTAGGCCATTTTACTTCCTTTTTGTGTTTTTCATGCTTTTACAGGCTTTTGAAAGAAAATGAAGTAAAACTGAGTGATTTGGGTTCAAAAAGAGAAGATGGGAATATTGGAACTCCCTGACACTGCGATCAATCGCAGGGTACCTACGATCGAGAGCAGTACCCGAGAGGACATAGCACAAAGCAGGCTAGGAGCGATCGAGCGCATGCCAGAAGAAGTATCGATCTCGGAACTGTGATCGAGCGCACACGGGTTGCGATCGATCGCACCCGTGCGCAGGAGACAACTCAAGGTGGCGGCCAGAATGTCCCTATTTCCATATTAGGGTTTTCCAACTCCCAATTGTAATAGGATTGAAACCCTACGAAATCCCTAGGGTTTACTACTTTTCCAAGGACTTCTAAAGCCTATAAATAGACTCTTAAGCCTTTAGAATAAGTAGGCTTGGAGAAGGAGAAGAAGAGGAGCTCTCAAGTTCAAGTCTCGGGTTTATTCTTTTCTTTTCTTTTATTTTCTTTTATGAAGATGTTTAACATCAACTCTATGTGTAGCAAATTTATTTAGTAGGGCTAGATGGACGCCCTAGTTATGTTTAATTAATATTTCAATATTAGCGTCTTTGTGATGATCTTGTTGTGCTATTTAACTTGATTAATACCTGCTTGCATGAATTCCTCATATGTGTGTGCCTGATCAACATATGCATGTGGTATGGACTAGTTAGTTAAATCAATTTGGATGACCGAGTCCTGAGTTTAACTTAAGTGGCAAAAGAATCCACACCGCGATTCTTGGGTTAATCAACATGGAGAACCGGGAGTATACACCCATGCCCTAGGCCTCGTGTGTTTGTCGATTTTCATAGAACATATGCTTTTCTAAAGAATAACTTAGTATATACCATGCTAAATCCTTTAGGAAAGAGAAGAGTTAAAGTATACACCCATGCCCTTAGGTTGACAAACGTTAGATATGCATAACATGATCAAAGCATTGGCATATTGTTATATTAGTTGAATATAATTAGTGGTGGATATCAAAGCCCTACCTTTTTATCATTATCAACTCAATCAATCTTTGTTTTACTTAAGGAATTGATTTTTAAACGAAAATTCAGCAATGCTCGTGGGAATGATCTTGTACTTGCACCATATACTACTCTGTTGACCTTGTGCACTTGCAGGTAAAACGTACAATTATTTTCCTATTAATTTAGGTATATATTTGCACAACAAGTTTTTGACGCCATTGCCAGGGATTGTGGCGAATTTTGTTTAAATTTATTTTCCTTTAATTTCGTTATTTCAATTTTTAATTGTTAATTTAGTTGTTAGCAAAGAAAAAAAATATATTTATTTTTTTCATTTCCCCTGAATTTTTTATGTTTTCTGTGCAGGTTACGGATTGCCATTCTGTGATTGCGATCAATCGTCAGCAAAGTTCAATCGAGCGCACCAACCTGCGATTGAGCATAGTTCCAGGGAGCATCCAGACGAGGCAGTACTGAAGCTGCCTAGCGGAAAAAGTAATACAGTTCATGCAAGGTTGTCGATCTCAAGCCTCATCCGTTTTTCCACTCGATCCTGAAATTGAGCGGATAATTCGATAACGACCTAGAGAGAAAGAAGAAGAAAAAGAAACTGAGATGGAAGATTTGCAAGAGAACCAGGTGGGGCCAAGTCCATTAGAGGCCAATCCACTACGAGTGAGGAGACCAATGAAGCAGGCATATGTGCCAACAAACCTCCATCAACCCTCATGCATAGCATATCAACCGGAGGAGGACAGCAGCTATTATATCTCTCTTTAAATCCTCAATGCATTGACCCACTTCAGAGGCACAGCTACTAAGGATCTCAACTTGCATCTTAAGGAATTTTTCGACTTATGCAAGTTACAACATGTTCAAGGCCTAACTCCAGAGAGACTCAGGTTAGTCCTCTTCCCTTTTTCCTTGAAAGATAATGCTAAACTGTGGTACAATTCCTTGCCTGCAGAATCTATCCACACTTGGGAAGAATTGACCACCAAATTTCTGAAGATATTTTCCCAGCCCAGAAGACAAACACAACTCAAAAGAGAACTTCAAATGTTCCAACAACGAGATGGAGATTTGTTCTTTGAGGCCTGGGATCAATTCAATTCCTTACTCCTAAAGTGTCCACATCACAAGATCCCTCAAGATGAGCAGGTACAAATCTTCTATGAAGGATTAGATGATACTAATAAAGGGATGGTTGATTTAGCTTGCGGAGGAACACTTATGGAAAGAAGTAGTGAGGAAGCTGTGGAACTTTTTGAGACATTAAGTGAGCACTCACAACAATTCTGTTCAAGAGGAAGGAGAGGAATCAAAAGCAAGGGCATGTATGAAGTGAATCTCAGTGGGGGATCAACCAATCAGTTGGCTGTAGTCGAAAAGAAATTGGATATGCTTGTCAAGGCTATGACTGTTCAGAAAATCTCACCTCTGCAACAGGACACACCAATCTAGGTATGTGCTATTTGCTCCCATTTAGATCACACCACTGAGAAGTGTCCTTTATCTTCTTTTACAGAATAAGAAGAGGTGAATTTTGTGGGACAAACCAATTATTCCCACAAGAACAACCCATACTCCAATACTTACAATCTAGGATGGCGTAACCATCCAAATTTCTCCTGGCGCAATAATCAAGGCTAGCAGAAAGGGCGCCAACAAGGAAGCCAACCAGCTCAAGAGCCAAAGATGAACCAACTAGAGAATATGATACATAATCTGGTGACTTCACAACAACAATTCATGGCTGATCAAAAAAATGTCAATACAAAGACTGAGCAAGCCATACAAAAGTTGGAAGTGCAAATGGGTCAGATGGCAAAGGAGCTGAGTGAGAGGAAGCAGGGAGAATTCCCAGCTCAAACAGTACCTAACCCAGGTAATCACCAGCAGCTGAAGGTAGTCACAGTTCTAAGAGGTCCTGCCCCTACAAGAGCACTTGAGCCAAATTCTGAAGAGCTCAAGTGCAGCTCTTCACACTAGGAGTCTTACAGTCACGAGTAGATGCGTTTGAACGGGCAAAAAAAAAAAAAAAAAACCTCAAGCGCATCTACTCACAACAATGGTACTGAAGCCACTGAAGGCGGTAACCCTTCCACTCTTGTCTTCATCATCTTACTTCACATATGTTTCAATTATCCTTTAGGTTTCATTTTCATTATTAACCTTTACTTTACTTCTCTTTTGTTTGATTTTTTTTTTTTAATTTTTTTTAAAAATAAAATAATAAAAAAATAAAAAAATAAAACATTTAACATTCTGTTACTAAGATCGATCGCAGGGTACCTGCGATCGAGCGCAGTAACCGAGAGGGGGCTAAATACTCTCTGCTAGTGCGATCGAACGCATCCTAAGTGCGATCGAGTGCACTATGCCCAGACATGTGCACCTCTGGCCGAATGCGATCGAGCACACCAAGTGTGCGATCAAGCGCACTCGCATAGTAGGGCCTACAACCTATTTAGGTCACTTTTTCCCCATGGCCCACAACTCCTCTCCAACTCCCCACCTCCGGCACTCATTCTCCTCCCATTGTTCACCTATCTTTCACCAAATCCACTACACCACCACCATCTAAGACGCTTTTTCGGGCACCATACCACCGTCTTTCACCAAAAAAACCACATCACATTCCAACCTCACTCCAACCATCAAAATCCCCTAACACTCATCCCACCTCCAAAATTTTTCAATTTTTCTTGCAATTGTGGGTGTTGATCCACCCACATTGCCTCTGTGTTGGGATTTTTGTGCAATTGTAGGGAGTTTGGAGCATCCTTGGCCGGAGTTGTTGTTGTGGTCATCAAAGGTGCACACCACCTGTTCGACAGAAGTCCCTAGTCAAGCTCACAATGCCTAGAGCCCGTGCTTCATCATCTCGGGGTTCCGAGGCCCAAGCTATCTCTCCACCACCCACTTTTGAGGAGCGGGAGCTCCTGTTTGAAACCACCTTCGCCATTAGAGAAGACTTCCAAAATAATGAGACTACTCAATGGGCGGTTGCCAAGTTTAGGCTAAGGGGTCTCAAAAAGCTCTTTAAACCGGTCACCTCTACTGTCTACCGGAAGCTGGTCGTTGAATTGTACGCCAAGCTCTCCCATGATTGTGACAACTCGGCCGCTCTCTCCAAAGTACGAGGGCAAATCATTGATGTGACAAGAGCCAACATAGCCACAGCTTTGCAGTGCAATGATGAGCATCCTCCAGAACTTGCAAATCTTTCAGAGCAACCGCCCCGATACTATGTGGCGGAAATCATTGAAGACATGTGCCAAGGGCTCTATGCGGATGCGCACCACAATGCTGGCAGCCGGTCCAAGTTGCCGCAAAGGCTATGGTTTGTGGACTCGGTACTTCACCGAAATGCCTTCCCCTTGGGACACAAAACTCAAAGGCGTGATCAATTCCTCCAAACTCTCTACGCCTTCCACAAGGATGCATGGTACTCCATCCCCGACATCATCTGGAACCAAATCCACAAATTTTGGAAAGGAGTGCATGTTGGGGGAGCAGAGTCCACTCACTCATGGGGGTTGCTTTTCCCCTACTTGATCACACATCTCCTCCAGAAAAAGGGCATCAAGGGCACTGTAGCTGACGAACCAGTCACAACCACTCCATTATTTGGCATTTGCCAATGGAACAAGAGCTGCTCCTATATGCCCCAGGCACTTTCGGAAGCTGGGGAAGAGGCGGATGAGGCCGAGTCAATGGCCGAAGATGAACCGGCAGCTGAGCCGGTAACTGAAGATGATGAAGAAGCTGCAATTGATGTTCGAGCCATCCAATACCGATCCCTTTGTGAGCAAATGGAAGGCCTTCGAAGAGAGCTCGCCGATCAAAGAAGGGAAGCTTGGGAAGATAAGGTCCACATGAATCAACGCTTGGCTGCCATGGAAGGAGTCATGCGGTCCATCCTAAGCCGATTGCCCCCTCCACCATTTGGAGCATCCACTTCTGGACTGCACTGAGAGGGGACCAAAGTCTGGCTGAAGACATAAAACTTAGCGCTCATGGGAGGCACCCTATAGCATATCCTTTTATTTTGTTGTTTGTTTTATTTTATTTTGTTTGATTTATATTTTGTTGTGTTTTCATTTGTGTTTAGTATTTTTGGCGTTATGTAGTTTCTTTTCCATTCTGTTACTACGATTGATCGCACCTCACATGCGATCGAGCGCAGGTCTCCATCTGTGAGGCTACCGCACTCTGTTAGTGCGATTGAACGCACAACATGTGCGATCGAGCGCACTTGGCAGCATCCAATAGTTATTTTTATTATTCTTTTTTCTGTTCAATTTTTATTTCGTTTTACTTTTGTTTCTTTTTACTTGTTTGTGTGTTTTCTTATTTTGCAGGGACAAGTGTGCTTCAATTCAAGTTTGGGGGTGTGCTATGAGCCATGCTCTCCAAGATAATGTCGGCCATCTCTCGGGTACACTCTTTCCTTAATTTAGACACATTGGGGACAATGTGTAATTTAAGTTTGGGGGTATGGGCACACATGTTCACACACACTTTGTCCCAATTTCATGTTAATTGTCTGTTTTGAGTGTTGTTTGTTTGTAATGAAAATATATAATAATAATAATAATAATAATAATAATAATAATAATAATTTGTATGCATGTTCATGATTGCCCTAAAATTTTAAGTTGATCTAACAGAATTGTGGCTTAAATTCATGAGTGAGCTTAAAATTTTGAACACATGATCTGATGAGTGAATCTGTTAGTTTGGTTACTTGTTTAGGACAGTTGAAAAATCACATGTTTGATCTGATCACACAAGCACATTAGCACATAATCTGTGAGGTATGACATGAGATCTGATATGTATGTTTCTGCATCGTGGATGAATTGGATGACTTATTAGATGACACTATGGCATATATGAAAAAAGAAAAAAAAAAAAAATGAAATAAATGATCATTGATGGCTTTTTACTGAGTAACTGGACCTCTTGTCTCAAAGCATTGAGTGTTCACGTCAAAAGGTGAAAAATTTGAATTTGATCAATGTCATGGTTAGTTGGTTTTGTAGCCTTTTTGACTCAAGCTAGTAGGTCCTTAGGGGTGTCTCTATACCTAATGCCCTAAAACCACTTGGTTTGGGAGCCATTGACTTAACACTCGCTATAAGGGTCAATTAGAAAGCTTAAGAGAACCAACATTACACAACCTGACCAAAAAAAAAAAAAAAAGAAATATGCCTCGTGTCATTCAAATAGGAATTTCAGTGAATTTTGAGATTTGGAGACATTACATATTGGAAAGATTTGGAAGCCTCATAATTTTGTGCTAATTCACTTTACACTATTTTCAAACTTGTGATATTTTAGCATGTCCTTTGTAAGTAATTGTACTTTGAGATTCCAATTCATTGTGAAGATGGAGTTCATCCTTTTAAGCTTGCTAATGAATAAAAATCATGATCTTGAAGTGATGCTTTAATTTTTGGGATGACATGAACTGTGTATGATGTTTGTGGGTAACATTTCTGGAAAACCCTCACGAGACTTCACTCGTCCACTAGGGAATTCCTAGGGGTTTAAAAGGCTTGTTGCATACGCTAAATGTAATCGTACATCCCACGAAAGATGGATTTATCTTTTGTTTTCTGTTTTTTTTTTCATTCCAGTTTTTTGTTTTGTATTGCTAAGGGACTAGCAATATGTAAGTTTGGGGGTGTGATAAGTGCTAAAATATTCATATTTTCAGCCCTTAACTTGCATGTTTTAATCCTTTGGTTTTGGTTAATTAGGCCATTTTACTTCCTTTTTGTGTTTTTCATGCTTTTACAGACTTTTGGAAGAAAATGAAGTAAAACTGGGTGATTTGGGTTCAAAAAGAGAAGATGCGAAAATTGGAACTCCCTAACACTGCGATCAATCCCAGCGTACCTGCGATCGAGCGCAGTACCCGAGAGGACATAGCACAAAGCAGGCCAGGAGCGATCGAGCGCATGCCAGAAGAAGTATCAATCGTAAAACTGCTATCGAGCGCACACGGGTTGCGATCGATCGCACCCGTGCGCAGGAGACAACTCAAGGTGGCGGCTAGAATGTCCCTATTTCCATATTAGGGTTTTCCAACTCCCAATTGTAATAGGATTGAAACCCTACGAAATCCTTAGGGTTTACTACTTTTCCAAGGACTTCTAAAGCCTATAAATAGACTCTTAAGCCTTTAGAATAAGTAGGCTTGGAGAAGGAGAAGAAGAGGAGCTCTCAAGTTCAAGTCTCGGGTTTATTCTTTTCTTTTCTTTTATTTTTTTTATGAAGATGTTTAACATCAACTCTATGTGTAGCAAATTTATTTAGTAGGGCTAGATGGACACCCTAGTTATGTTTAATTAATATTTCAATATTGGCGTCTTTGTGATGATCTTGTTGTGCTATTTAACTTGATTAATACCTGCTTGCATGAATTTCTCATATGTGTGTGCCTGATCAACATATGCATGTGGTATGGACTAGTTAGTTAAATCAATTTGGATGACGGAGTCCTTGGTTTAACATAAGTGACAAAAGAATCCACACCGCGATTCTTAGGTTAATCAACATGGGGAACCGGGAGTATACACCCATGCCCTAGGCCTCGTGTGTTTGTCAATTTCCATAGAACATATGTTTTTTTAAAAAACAACTTAGTATATACCATGCTAAATCCTTTAGGGAAGATAAGAGTTAGAGTATACACCCATGCCTAACTTGTTGCTTAGGGAAATCTATAGCTTAAAGAGTATACACCCATGCCCTTAGGTTGACAAACATTAGATATGCATAACATGATCAAAGCATTGGCATATTGTTATATTAGTTGAATATAATTAGTGGTGGATATCAAAGCCCTACCTTTTTATCATTATCAACTCAAACAATCTCTATTTTACTTAAGGAATTGATTTTTAAACGAAAATTCAGCAATCCTCGTGGGAATGATCCTGTACTTGCACCATATACTACTCTGTTGACCTTGTGCACTTGCAGGTAAAACGTACAATTATTTACCTATTAATTTAGGTATATATTTGCACAATAGGGAGCTACTGTTTGAGACCACTTTCACCATTCGCAAAGATTTTTAAAACCTTGAAGCGACTCAATGGGTGGTCGCTAAATTCAAGCATCGGGGGCTCAAGAAGCTTTTCAAGCCGGCCTCCTCCACTGCCTATAGAAAATTTGTGATCCAGTTCTATGCCCACCTGTCCCATGATTGCAACAGGCCGATTGCCCTCTCTTCCAAAGTGCAAGGCCGAGCTGTTGACGTGACAAGGGCCGACATTACCACTGTACTTCAATGCAATGATGAGCAACCTCCAGAAGCCACACAACTTGTTGAGCAACCACCCAGATTCTATATGGCAGATATCATTGAGGACATGTGCCAAGGGCAATATGCCGACGCCCATCATAATGCCGGCAGTCCATCCAAGCTACTTCCACGGCTTTGGTTTGTGGACTTCATATTGAACCGCAATGTTTTTCCCTTAGGGTACAAAACTCAGAGGCGAGATCAATTTCTCCAAAAACTCTACGCCTTCCATAAAGATGCCTGGTATTCCATTCTAGATATCATTTGGAACCAAATTCACAAATTTTGGAACGGAGTGCACGTTGGAGGAGCTGAGTAAACACTTATGGGGGTTGCCTTTCCCATTCTTAATCACATACATCCTCAGGAAGAAAGGGATAAAGGGCACCGTAGCTGATGAGCCAATCACTACTACTCCCATATTTGGCATTCGCCAATGGAACAAGAGCTACTCCCACATGCCCCGGATACCTTTGGCACCAGCAGCTTGCGCGGAAGAGAGTGAGGCCGAGCCAATGGCAGAAAATGAACCGGCAGCTGTGCCGGAAGCAGCAGAGGAGGAGGCCCTAATCATCTTTCGTGCAGCACAGTATCGCTCACTCAGTGAAGAAATGTCAGGCCTTCGGAGAGAGTTGGATGACCAAAGAAAGGAGGCTTGGGAGAATAAAGAATTGATGGACAAACGACTAGCCGCCTTAGAAGAATTGATGCAGTCCATTCTCAGCCGGTTGCCACCACCATCTAGAGCATCATCTTCTGGTCAGCATTGAGCAGGGACCACCGTTTGGCTGAAGACGTTAAACTTAGCTTTCATGGGAGGCACCCCATAGTTTTTCCTGTTATTTTATTTTTGTGTGTTTTATTTCATCTTTTTATTTATCTTTAGTTTTGTTTCTTTTTACTTGTATTTGGATTTTCTTATTTTGCAGGGACAAGTGTGCTTTAATTCAAGTTTGGGGGTGTGCTATGAGCCATGCTTTCCAAGACGATGTCGTCCATCTCCCGGGTACACTCTTTCCTTAATTTAGACACATTGGGGACAATATGTCATTTAAGTATGGGGTATGGGAACACGTGCTGTTTACACACACTTTGTCCCAATTTCATGTTGTTTGTTTTGTTTGTTTGTTTATTTAAAAAAAAAAAAAAAAAAAAAAAAAAAAAGGTTATGCATGTTCATGTTTGCCCTAAAATTTTGAGTTAATCTAAAAGAATTGTGGCTTAAATTCATTACTGAGCTTCAAATTTTGAACATATGATCTGATGAGAGAATTTGTTAGTTTGGTTGCTTGCTTAGGACAGTTGAAAAATCACATATTTGATCTGATAACACAAGCACATTAGCACATAATTTGTGAGGTATGATATGTGTGTTTCTGTATCTTGAATGAAATTGGATGACTTATTAGATAGACACTTTGGCATATATAAAAAAAAAAATTAAAAAAAAAGTAAATAAATAAATCAATAAATAAGGAAATGATCACTAAGAAGCATTTTAATGAGTAACTGGACCTTTTTCCTCAAAGCATGGAGTGTTCACGTCAAAAGGTGAAAAATTTTGATTTGAATAATACCATGGTTAGTTTGGTTTTGTAGCCTTTTTGACTCGAGTTAGTAGGTCCTTAGGGGTGTCTCTACACCTAATGCCCTAAAACCATCTGGTTTGGGAGTCATTGACCTAACACTCGCTACATGTGTCAATTAGAAAGCTTAAGGGAACCAAACATTGCACAACTTGACCAAAAAAAAAAGCAGAGAGAAAAGAAAAGAAAAGAAATATGCCATTGTTGTTCATTTTAATAGGAATTTCAATGAATTTTGAGATATGGAGACATTACATATTGGAAAGATTTGGAAGCCTCATAATTTTGTGCTAGTTCACTTCACACTGTTTTCAAACTTGTGATGTTTTAGCATGTCCTTTGTAAGTAATTGAACTTTGAGATTCTAATTCATTGAGAAGATGGAGTTCATCTTTTTAAGCTTACTAATGAATGAAAATCATGATCTTGAAGTGATACTTTAATTTTTGGAATAACATGAACTGTGCATGATGTTTGTGGGTATCATTTTTGGAAAACCCTCACGAGACTTCACTCGTCCTTTAGGAAATTCCTAGGGGTTTAAAAGGCTTCTGCATATGTTAAATGCAACCGTACATCCCACGAAAGATGGATTTATCTTTTTGTTCTTGTTTTTCATTTTTGTTTTTAAGTTTTGTATTGCTAAGGGACTAGCAATATGTAAGTTTGGGGTGTGTTAAGTGCTAAAATATTCATATTTTTAGCCCTTAACTTACATGTTTTAATCCTTTAGTTTTAGTTAATTATGCCATTTTAGCTCTTTTTTATTGTGTTTTCCTTGATTTTGTAGGTCATTGGAAGAAAAATAAGAAATTTTAGAAGTTCTGGACTTAAAAAGAGCCATTTTAGAATTTGGAAGGCTCTGGTAGTGCGATCAATTGCAGGGGAGTTGCGATCGAGCACACTACAGGCGAGGATGGCAAAATGCAAGGCAACCATGATCGAGTGCAAGCACCAAGGGGATCGATCGCAGACTTACGATCGATCGCACACAGGCTGCAATCGAGCACACCCATGCGTGATAGCCAAGTCAGCCGCCAACCTTAATAAAGAAAGAACAACTTTTAGGGTTTTGTAAGCTTAGTGCGAACTTGGGCTCAAACCCTACAATTTTTAGGGTTTCTAGAGTATTCCTAAAGGCCTATAAATAGACCCTGAAGCCTCTAGAATAGATATACTTTCTAAGGAGATGAATTGGAGCTCTTCAAGTTCAAGTTTCGGGTTTATTCTTTTCCTTTCTTTGTTTTTATTTTATGAAGATGTTTAACATCAAACTTATGTGTAACTAATTTATTTAGTAGGGCTAGATTGAAGCCCTAGTTATGTTTAGTTAATTTTCAATATTGGCGCCCTTGTGGATGTGGTATGGACTAGTTACTTAAATCAATTTGGATGACCGAGTCCTGGGTTTAACATAAGTAACAAAAGAAATCCACATCGGGTTCTTGGGTTAATCAACATGGGGAACCGGGAGTAGACACCCATGCCCTAGGCCTCTTGTGTTTGTCGATTTCCACAGTTTTATGCTTTCGTAAAGAACAACTTAGTAGACACCCATGCTAAATCCTTTAAGAAAGAAAAGAATTTGAGAAGACAACCATGCCTAATTCGTTGCTTAGGGAAATCAATAGCTTAAGGAGTAGACACCGATGCATTTAGGTTGACAAACATTAGATATTCATAACATGATCAAAACATTGGCATATTGATATATTAGCTAAATATAATTAGTGGTGGATATCAAAGCCCTACCTTTTTATCATTAAGAACTCAAATCCAATCTTTGTTTTATTTTACTTTTCGAATTAATTTTAAGCAAAATTTAGCAATCCTCGTGGGAATGACCCCGTACTTGGACCTATACTACTGTGTTGACCTCGTGCACTTGCGGGTAAAACATCCAATTATTTGCCTATTAATTTAGGTGAATTATCATTGAATCATATGATTAAGTATTGATCTTATACATTTGTATTATTTCAATATATATGTATAATTATAACTTATAACGTATATGGACTTATAACATACATTGGAAGTTGGAACAAAGTTTCTAGGTACTTACTTATTGTATTAGTATCAATTTGTCCACTTTTTTTTTTTAATTTTTTTATTGAAAGAGGGAAAAGGTTACAAGGGGGATATATTCTACTCTTGATCCGAATGGATGAGAGAATGGATGATCCTATGGGAATGCTTCCAAACCTTAGGTGGGAAGCGGCCCATAAGTATCAATTTGTATACTTATGTCACATTATATATGTATGATCCTATAACATTCCTGGAAAACCCACACGAGACTTCACTCGTCCTCTAGGGAATTCCTAGGGGTTTAAAAGGCTTGTTGCATATGCTAAATGCAATCATACATCCCACAAAAGATGGATTTATCTTTTTGTTTTTTGTTTTTCCATTTTGTTTTTAGTTTCGTATTGCTAAAGGACTAGCAATATGTAAGTTTAGGGGTGAGTTAAGCGCCAAAATATTCATATTTTAGCCCTTAAACTTATATGCGTTAATTCCTTAGTGTTGTTAGTTTGTCCAATTTTACTTTCTTTTTATATTTTCTTTGTTTTATAGGTTTTTGGAAGAAAAGAAAGCATTTTTGGAAGTATCAGACATAAAGGATAAAATTGGGAAAAAGCTAGAAGACTTGAAGCAAGCAAAAACATTATCGTAGTGTGATCGATTGCAGGTCCCCTGCGATTAAGTGCACTTCCAGAGAGGTCCAGACGTGAAGAGCGAGGTGTGCGCTTTTGCGCACAAGACTCGATCACAGAAGACAAACGATCGATCGCAAAGATGCGATCGAGCGCACACGGGCTGCAATCAAGCGCACCCATGCGCCGGAGAATTCCAGAAGTTGCAGCCAGACTCCCTGTGCTTTCCATATAAGGGTTTTTTTAGTCCTAGTCGCACTAGGACTAAACCCTACGATTTTACTAGGGTTTCAAGGTTTTCTAGAGTATTCCTAAGCCTATAAATAAGAACTCTAAACCTTTAGAATGATCATCCTTGAATAGACACAACTTTGGGAGAGGAATTTGAAGACTATTTCTAGGAACGGTTTTCGGTTCTTTCTTTCCCTTTTCTTTTTGGTGTTATTTTAATTATGTGTAACTAACTCTTAAGGAGGGCTAGATTGAAGCCCTAATTATGTTTATTTAATATTTCAATATTGGCTCCTTTGTGATAATAATATTGTGTTGCTGAACAACACTAATTCCTGTTTTCTTGAATTCCTCATATGTATGTGATTGGCCATTATATGTATGTGGTATGGATTAGTTAATTAAATCAATTTGGATGATTGAGTCCTGTGTTTAATAAGAGTAACAAAAGAAATTCACATCGGATTCTTGGGTTAATCAACATGGAAAATAGGGAGTATACACCCATGCTAAATCCTTTGAAAAGGAAAAGAGTTAGAGTATACACCCAGGCCTAACTCGTTGCTTAGGAAAATCAATAGCTTAAGGAGTATACACCCATGCCCTTAGGTTGGCAAACATTAGGTATTCATAATATGATTGGATCATTGGCATATTGTTAAATTATTTGAGCATGATTAGTGGTGGATGTCAAGGCCCTACCTTTACCTTATCTTTATCTTTTTTTCTTTTCCTTAGTATCAATATCAATCTCGTGACAAGTTTTGTATTTTAATTACTTTTAAAACAAAATCAACAATCTCCGTGGGATTGATCTCGTACTTGTTGCACTATACTATCGTTTGATCCTATGCACTTGCGAGTAAAACGTACTAAATATTATCTATTAATTTAGGTAGTATTTGGCACAACAGTAGCTCTAAAGCTTTAAGTTCTAAAGCATATGTGTATATATACTAATTTCTATTCGAAATCTAGGAGAGAGAGGGAGAGTGTGTTGTTGTGATTTTGAAAAGCATACACTGCACAAATTATTTATTGGCAAGGTTTGAGGACAAGGTCGGATTTAAATTAATAAAAGGCTGCTAGTTAAAACAATACCTGATTGCCGCCTGATGAGTGCCAAATATTGTATATTTGGGCCCCTTTACTTGTATTTGTTCAGCCCTTAGCTTTGTTATTTTATGATATTTTCGTTGGTTTTGTTGAAGGGTGGAAATTGCAAAGAAATTTAATGTTTCTGGAACTGCACCTGAGCACAGGAGGATTATGATCGAGCGCACGTCCACATCTGCCCTACGCGTAGCGCTTAAGTGGTGCGCCGCAGACGCCCTGACGACCCGAGTGCTCTCGAGTGCACTCACGCTGACATGGCATCGCTAAAACCCTAATTTTTTAGTATATAATGCATTCTTTTCTATTGTAAACACATTGGGAGGCGCCGTTTAGAGCCATTTTTTGACCTGTTGTCGTTCTTACGCTCTATCTATGTTTCCCTTTGTAAGTTTTAGGTTTTCTACGATTTTAAGTCATTTTAATATGAGTTTTGTAATTATGAGAGGCTAAAACCTTCAACTAAGGTTGAAGATGACCCCTCATCATTGATAAACAATCATGATCTTGTCGTTTTATGTATACAATTTGATGTTTGATCAAATTATTGTTTAAATTCAATTCAATTGCTTAATTAATTTCATTTAATTGAATGTTGTGTATTTTATTCATGCAAAGTTTTATATTCATTGTGTTTCATCTATGGATACATCAAATGATCTGATTGAGAACGGATATCCATTGTGATTTATATATCAAACAAATACAGTGGATGATTTGATCTCAAGTGGATATTTGTTGTTATTAGTTTAATGGATGGATTCATCGAATGATTTAATATGCATGTCTGCGAATTTGAACAATGTATAAAACTTACTGTTTGTCGGTTGTATGTATAAAATGCAATAATGTGTTGTTTGATTTGGTGAGGTAAATTCGGAAAACCTTAGTGTTTTTCCATTAATTGTTTTTAATCAGTTTAACTAGTTTATTTTATTTTGCACGACACAATTCGAAACTGCGAAACTAGGTTAAAATAGATTTAGTTTAAATATAAATTCATTTTTGCAACACAACTCTCCGCGGTTCGACCTTGCACTTGCACAAGACACTACACACAACTAGTGAGCTTGCGAGTTATTAAATTTTCACACATCAAGTTTTGGCGCAATTGCCTGGGAGTTGTTTGATTTGTGAAAATTAATTTTTTGTTAAATTAATTTAGTTTGTTTACTAGTTAGTTAGATTTTTGTTTTATTTGTCTTTTGCCATTTTTAATTTTTAATTTTTATTTTATTTTCATTTTTTATTTTTTATTGTTTCTGTAATTCTGATCTAAAAAAAAAAAAGAAAAGTTGTTTTTGAATTTTGTTGCAAATTTGGCGAAAATCAGGTCCTTGCTAGTGCGATTGAGCGCTCCTCACTATGCTCGAGCGCACTCGGGACTATCGTAGCACTGTCTACGCACCTGCGCTCGACATTTCCACACTTGCACGCTAGCGCACAGCAAGCCAAAGCTCAAGTGCAAGCAATTGCCAATCGAGCTTACCAGCGCGTCTATGATCGATCGTAACTTACCTGCAATTGAGCGCACCTCTGCAGCCAGCAACAGCAGACCAGAAGCAGCTAAGTATAGTTTTAGCATTTTCCTTTTGGTTTATTTTTGTTAATATTTTTGTTACATTATCTTTTGTTTGTTGTTCTTCGTTTTTGTGAATATTTAATTTTTGTTTAGTCAATTTGTTTGAGCATTTGTTGTTTTGTGTATGCTTGGTCGGAGATCCCTGAACTTAGATTTGTTACCCTTAGATCCCGACATAGATAGAGCCCTTAGGTGAAATTGGAGAGCACCTGTTGAGAGTGGGAATAGAGTTGAAATGGGAGACGTACCCCATAATGTGCAGTAGCTTAGGGTTGAGAATGAGGATGCTAGAGCTAGAAATGCGGAGCAAGCTAGAGCTTGGAATGTGGACTACACCACATCACTTAGGGATTTGTTTGCACCAGTTGCGAGAAACTCCCCTTCGTGCATAGTGTTGCCACCAACCAATGCCACCCACTTTGATTTGAAGCCACACATCATCCAACTTTGATAAGCGCCCAATGTTGCACATTCAAGCCCCTTAATTTGCATATGTTAATTCCTTAGCATTGTTATTTGTTTGATTTTGTTTTGTTTTTGTGTTTCAGGACTTATTTGACAAACCATTGGAAATTGGGCTTAAAAGATCAAAAACGCTGAGCATTCTGGACTAGGATCGAGCGCAGTACTCCTGGGATCGAGCACACTGCGCTCGAGCGTCTGAGATCAAGGATCGAGCGCATGCCTGCACTCGCACATACACCAGCTAGGCTCGACCGTACTGCACTCGAGCGCACCAAGTCTTGGATCGAGCGCACACGAGCGTACAGTGCACGGCAAGAATCCCTCTCCAGCATGGACTTGGATTTCAGTCTCCCAATTGGACTGGGAGACTGACTTCCAACTTTTTGAGGATTTCTAGGGTTTTAGGGTTTTCCAATTCCCTATAAATAGGGCTCTAAACATTGTAAACGGACACATCGCTTTTAGAGCGAAATTCAGTAAAATAGTCTGTGGAGCTTAGAAGATCATGAGCAGCAAAACCCAATTGTAGGGTATTGATGTAGCCCTTTCCAAGCACAATGGTTTGATTGTATTTAATTTCTAGTCTTTCAATTTATGCATGTTGATTGTATAACTCTGAGGATTGCTACAATTGATTTATGTTCTTTATATTAAATGCAGTTGTTCTTTACATTCCAATTCAATATTAGTAAAATTCTTATCTTGTCTTAGAAATTATTTTACTATTATTGAACTCAAATCATTCTTATTTTCTGTGATTGTAAGAATGATGGTTATACAATGGTTCTAAATTGGCATGCAATCAATAGGGTTAGATAGGCCATGCCTAGGGAAGACGAATCGTACTTCACCCTAGTTTAGTATAATTTAGGTAGACGGTCTGTGCCAACCGAAGATGGGTTATGCTATTCCATTGATTGTATGGAATTATTTTTATGTTTTCTTATTGAAATTATAACATGCATAGAATGAATTGTTAGAATTAAATATGGTTAACCATTGATGTGCGGATTGTGGTGAAGTCAATACCCTACTCTCTCTCTCATACATTTACTTATTTTATTTCCGTTTATTTTATGCTCTTCAAATTCACACAACAAATCACTCTCTTTTAATTAAGTTAATTTTAATCTTTCAAATTTCGATAATTAAACCTCTGCAGTCCTTGAGGTTCGACACCCTCTCTATAGCCATATCCTACAAAGATTCGTCCTATTGCGAGTGGTTATTTTTATAATTGATATTTTTGGTCACAAAAATACCACATCAATTTTTTGGCGCCGTTGCCGGGGACTGCTTAACGGCTTTATTGTCAAATTTTAGAGATTAATTTTAGCTTAATAATTTAATTCCCTGTTTTAAGTTGCTAATTTTATTTCGGTTTTGTGTTGGATTTTATTTTTTTTAGAAACTGCAAACAGGTCCGTAAGCTGCCTCTTCTGTGACTACGATCGAGCGCAGCCCGTGTACGATCGAGTGCAAGGACGCACTTCAGCAGGATCCTAGCCAGTAGCGCTCGAGCCTTCTACTCCTGCGCTCGCACCCATCTGAGGTTGTACGCTCGAGCGCACCCTGACGTGCGATCAAGCGCACTTGCGGCATCCTGCATCCAGAACCTTAAGTGCTCTAAGGCCGTTTGTGAGCTTGTTTGTTTCTGTTTTAGCTTAATTTTTTTTTTCCTGTTTTCTTTTAAATTTTTGTTTAGTTTATGCTAGGTCGTCATTCTTTATCTTTTCCATTAATTTCTTGCGACCTTGAAATTGAATGCACTCTTAGGCAAATTAGATCCCAAAGGACCCCTAATTTGCTAGAAGAGCATTCCACTGAGACCATGGGAGACGGTAATCACGTAGCTTTGCAGGATCACTACCTGCCCACCACTTACACTACTCCCACATGTCTCCGGTTGCCAGAAATTACGGCAACCCATTACGAAATTAAGCCCAGCACTATACAGAGTTTACCTTCTTTCCTAGGGCTTAGCACTGAAAATTCTTATGACTTCCTCAATGATTTTGAAGCAATTTGTGATACCACGAAAATGAATGGATTCACTGAGGATGCCCTAAGGATGCGTCTTTTTCCTTTCTCCCTCAAGGAAAAAGCCAAACATTGGTTTCAATCCTTAACACCTAACTCTATTACTTCTTCGGCTCAATTACAGCAAGAATTTCTTAAGAAGTATTTTCCCATAGGAATGACCAATGATACTAGGAGAGCCATCACAACCTTCTCCCAGTATGAGGGAGAGGATTTCCATGAAACTTGGGATAGGTTGCAGAGCTTGCTTAGATCATGTCCACACCACGCTGTCCCAAAATGGCAGCTAGTGCAGTGTTTTTATGATGACCTGACCGATTCGAATAGAAAAATGGTAGATGCATCATGTGGGGGGAAATTCATGTTAAAAAGCGAAGATAAAGCATGGTCTATGTTTGAAAACTTGAGTAACAATTCTCTTCAGCAGGTTTCCACCAAACGGAGGGCACCAGCACCTAAAGCACTCAAGACGGAAAGTTTGTATGAAGCAGGCCATTCCCCAAACATGGCTAACCAAGTGGTTGAGGCTATCACAAAGAAGCTAGATCAAGTTTTGTTGACTGCAGGTTTAGCTCCTAATGCTGCTCACACACACACTGAGTCATGTTCATTCTGTTCCAGTCCTATGCATCATGTAAATAACTGCCTTATTATTGGAAATTACACTGATATTGCAAATGAGCAGGTTAATGCAGCTTTCTCCAGACCGGGTAATGATCCGTACTCCAATACTTACAACCCCGGGTGCAGAAATCATCCAAATTTCTCATGGAAGAATTCAAGTTCAGGCAACTCAGCCCCAGGGCCACATAATCAATCTCAATCCAACAAGCAGCCCTACCAATCTCATTCTACTTACCGGCCTCCATAGCAGCACTACCAGTCTCCCCCAGAGTCTAATTTTGAGGATTGGATTATAAAAGCAGTGAATGAGCTGACCAGCGAGATCACACAGTCAATCAAATCTCAAGAAGAAAGAGTCAACTCACACTCCCAATCCATTGCCAAGCTAGAAGCTCAAGTCGGACAACTTGCCAACACCATCAATAGAAGGGACGAAGGAAAGCTTCCGAGTCAGCCGGTGGTAAACCCTAAGGGGAACTACATGGTAGATGAGGGCACTTCATACCATCAGCAAGTTCAAGCCATCACCACCTTGAGAAGCGGCAGAATAGTTGACAATCATGTGGAGGAGAAGAAGGATGAGCACACGGAGGTTGCACAGAATCTGCAGAATGATAAGAGCAAGCAAGCAAGTGATGAAGCTTCGTCATCAGCAGCACCCACTCCAGTGATCCCATATGAGCCACTGGCCCCCTTCCCAGAACGTCTCAAGGCACCTCCCCACTCTGGAAAACAAGGAGAAAAATACAAGGAATGATGGAGATGTTCAAACAGGTCAAAATCAATCTTCCCCTCCTAGATGCCATTTCACAAGTGCCTGCCTATGCTAAGTTCCTTAAAGACTTGTGTACTCAAAAGAGGAAGACCAGAAATAACACCCCCAAGAAAGTCCTTCTGACTGAGCAAGTAAGTTCCCTGATTAAGCACAACACTCCTCCAAAGTTCAAGGACCCCGGGGCTCCTACAATTTCATGCATCATCAGAAAAAGAGAGATTGATAGGGCACTCTTAGATCTAGGAGCTGGTGTGAATTTACTTCCCTATTCAGTATATCAGCAGCTTGGCCTAGGGGAGCTGAAGCCCACCACAGTGATTCTGCAACTAGCTGATCGGTCAATTAAGAAGCCTAGAGGGATTGTAGAAGATGTGATCATCCAGGTGGATAAATTTTTCTTCCAGTTGACTTTATAGTGCTTGATACCGAGCCTGTGCCCAATCCTGAGAAGCTGGTTCCTGTCATCCTTGGGCGTCCATTCTTAGCCACAGCAAATGCATGTATCAACTGTCGAACTGGAGTCATGGAGATCTCATTTGGCAATATGAAGGTTCGGTTGAATATCTTTACTGCATTTCAGCATGCTCCTGATCAGAATGAGTGTTTCTTTTTGGACAGCATTGCAGAATATGTAGAAGACTCACTACCCAGTCTCCTAACAAAGGATCCAGTGGACGCATGCCTGAATTACTTCGACTTTGAAGAATTCAACACCGACCAGTACATTCAAGAGGTCCATGATTTGCTAGAAACAGCTGCAAGTGCAGATTTCCATCCATGGAGAGTAGTAAAGGAGCCCCTACCTGCGACAGCCAGCACTCCTCCTGTTCCATCTCTGCTGTCTCCACCGAAGCTTGAGTTGAAGCCCCTGCCAGCAAAGCTCAAGTATGCATTTCTGGGGTCTGACAACACCCTGCTGATTATCATTGCTTCCGACTTACAAAAAGACCAAGAGGACAGTCTGCTCGTAGTGTTAAAGGAGTATAAAGAGGCTATTGGTTGGATCGTGGCAGATTTGAAAGGCATTGAACCCTCTATCTGTATGCACCGGATCCATTTGGAAGAAGATGCTCGACCCTCCAGTGAGGCACAGCGCTGGTTGAATCCCAACATGAAGGAGGTAGTAATGAAAGAGGTAGTCAAGTTACTTGATGCAGGCATCATCTACCCCATCTCAGATAGCAAATGGGTGAGCCCCATTCAAGTGGTTCCAAAGAAATCAGGCATCACCGTCGTTGAGAACTCTGCTGGCGAATTGGTTCCACAGCGCACCACCACGGGATGGCGTGTCTGCATTGACTACCGGAAGCTCAATTCCCATACCCGGAAGGATCACTTCCCACTCCCATTCATTGATCAAATTTTGGAGGGTCTTGCTGGCCAAAGTTACTATTGCTTCCTTGACGGTTACTCTGGGTATAATCAGGTTGCAGTTGATCCCCAAGACCAAGAGAACACGACATTCACATGTCCATTCGGCTCCTTTGCTTACCGACGCATGCCCTTCGGCTTATGCAATGCATCTACCACATTCCAGAGATGTGTGATGTCTATCTTCTCCGACATGGTGGAAAAATTTTTGGAGGTATTTATGGATGACTTTTCTGTTTTTGGATCTTCCTTTGATAAATGTCTCCATAATCTGTCACTTGTGCTTCAACCTGATTTTGAGCTGGGAGAAGAGCCACTTCATGGCACAGGAAGGTATACTTTTGGGCCATATAGTGTCCAAAAGAGGTATTGAGGTGGACTGGGCCAAAGTTGACCTCATTGAAAATTTACCACCACCCACTTTAGTGAAGCAGATCCGTTCTTTCCACGGGCACACTGGCTTCTATCGTCGTTTCATCAAAGACTTCAGCATAATCTCAAGGCCCTTATGTAACTTGCTTGCTAAGGATGCCCCTTTTCACTTTGATGAAGCATGTCACAAGGCACTCCAGCAGCTCCGGTCTCTATTATCCTCTGCTCCTATCATGCAGCCGCCTGACTGGTCATTGCCCTTTGAGATCATGTGTGATGCATCTGACTATGCTGTGGGTGCAGTTTTGGGACAACGGGTAGGCAAGCTTCCGCATGTCATTTATTATGCTAGCAAGACTTTCATAGATGCTCAAGTCAATTACACAACCACTGAGAAAGAATTGCTAGCGGTGGTATTTGCTGTGGATAAATTCCGCTCATATCTTCTAGGATCAAAGGTTATAATTTTTTCTGATCATGCTGCTCTGCGACATCTGCTGGCCAAGAAGGAAACAAAGCCTCGGTTGATCCGATGGATACTACTTCTGCAAGAATTTGACATCGAGATTCGGGACAAGAAGGGCACTGAAAATGTTGTTGCTGACCATTTGTCATGGATTTTATTTGAGACACCCCAGCCGGTTCCTGTTCATGACTCCTTCCTAGATGAGCAACTCTTGGAAATTACTCCGAGAAATCCGCCGTGGTATGCCGATATTGTCAATTATCTAGCAACAGGTCGGATTCCTTCTCATTGGTCTAAGCAAGATAAGGACCGCTTCTTCAAGCAAGTTTGATTCTATTATTGGGAAGATCCAGAGTTGTTCAAGTATTGTGCTGATCAGATCATCCGACATTGTGTCCCTGAGAGTGAAGTTTCCAGCATTCTTACCTTTTGTCATTCCCTAGCTTGTGGAGGACACTTCAGTGCCAAGAAGACAGCAGCCAAGGTTCTACAATGCGGATTCACATGGCCCACCTTGTTCAAAGATGCCTATGACTTCTGCCGAGCTTGTGAGAGATGTCAACGCCTAAGAGCTATGTCTCGGAGGGACATGATGCCATTGAACTCCATCCTTATTGTCGAGATTTTTGATGTTTGGGGTATCGACTTCATGGGACCCTTCCCACCATCTTGCGGGTATGAGTACATTTTGGTAAGAGTGGATTATGTTTCTAAGTGGGTAAAAGCCATTGCCACCAAGACCAATGATCACAAGGTTGTAGTGAAATTCCTCCAAGCCAACATATTCAGCAGATTTGGTACTCCTCGGGCTATCATCAGTGATGGAGGTAGACACTTTTGCAACCGATTTGTCAAGGCCTTGCTTCACAAATATTCTGTCATACATAAGATAGCCACTCCCTACCATCCTTAAACAAGTGGCCAAGTGGAGGTCTCTAACCGGGAGATTAAGCATATTCTGGAGAAGACGGTTAGGCCAGACCGCAAGGATTGGTCCTTGCGCCTCAATGATGCATTATGCCTAGCACACAGCTTACAAAACCCCCATTGGAATGTCTCCCTATCGGTTGGTATATGACAAGGCGTGTTACCTCCTTGTGGAATTAGAACACAAGGCTCTGTGGGCAATCAGGCAGTTCAATTTCGACATGCAAGCAGTCGGTTCTCACTGGAAACTTCAATTGGTAGAGTTTGAGGAGCTGCGGCGAGATGCCTATGATAGTGGTTGCCTTTACAAGGAGCGGACTAAGGCTTTTCATGACAAACATATCTTGCCCAAAACATTTGTGCTGAACCAGAAAGTATGGCTCTTCAATTCCAGACTCTGGCTTTTCCCTGGGAAGCTCCGTTCAAGGTGGGACGGCCCCTTCATAGTCACCTCGGCGTCGCCCCATGGCGCCATTGAATTGCGGGACCCAAAGGATGGCACTCTGTTCAAGGTCAACGGTCAAAGGTTGAAGCCATGCATCCAGAACTTCGAGCCAGGTACAGACGTGGAATCCGTCGATTTGACGGATCCCGTCTATCTTTTTGATTAATGCCCTGACACCCTGGGCTCGAGCGCACACACTGTGCGCTCGATCCCAGAACACGGGCATGCACTCGAGCCCACCACGAGTGGGATCGAGCGTAGAAACTCTACATTCACACACACATGCACGAGTACGCTTGAGCACACCTTCAGGAGAGCTCGAGCGTACCCCCGCCCATCCTAACCACCCTCTGCGCAAGTGCGATCAAGCGCACGTTAGTGCCGCTCGAGCGCACTCGTTCAAAGGTCTCACGTGACCCTTTTTAGGTCACGACCCCTTCCCTTTCTTCCCCATTTCCCCACTACCAGTGCCGCAGCCCCCCCCTCCCCGCACCCACACACCCACTGCCATACCCTAGCACCAAACTGCCACCACACGCCACCTCACCACAGCCAGACCCCCTACAGCAGCCGTACCACCACACGCCACCGCCCCACCTTCCTTTCCCCACACTTTCTCTTTCCCCCCGGCCACTTTTCTCCCTCACATTTCCCCCTTCCCCCAACCCCCAACCGTGCCCATTTTTTTCAATTTTTTTGTGCCAATCGCAGTCTGTGGCTACACAGACTACTCTGTGTTGAGTTTTTCTCTATTTTGCAGGGGGTTGGGCTGCCAAGCAACGTGGTTTATGACCACCTTTCTTTTGAAGTGCCCACCAAGTGTTTGAGAAAAAGCCTCAACGAAGCACCATCATGCTTCCAGCCACTGCTTTCACCTCCCGGTCTTCCCCTGCTCGGGATACCACCACGGAAGCCCCATCCCAGCCGTTACCTTGCCGGGGGAAGCAACCGAAGCTCATCTTGGAGACCTCCTTTGCCGTCGACACTATCTTTCAAAGCCTCCCAGCCACCAAGTGGGTGGTCAAAGAATGCAGACGACGCGGCCTTACCGCCCTGTTCCAGCCAGTCAACCCCGTTGCTTACGAAGGGCTGGTCCAGGAATTTTATGCCCATCTCACATTCGATTGTACCCGGCCAGGCTTCCTCTCTTCATTAGTGGCGGGCATGGATGTTGAGCTGACCACTGAAGACATTGATGTTGCTTTACAATGTTCTCATGCTTGCCCGTCCGACATTTTGGCGAGGGATGGTTCCCCTCGGTTCTCCGACCTGCCGGCCGACCTCACCCTGCAGGTTATTGTCGATGACATGTGCCGCGGCCGCTACACCGATGACCTCCGCAACTCTACAAGCAAGGTCCTACTACCTTCCCGCCTGTGGTTCGTGGACTTCATCTTGCAGCGGAATGTGTGTCCCTTCGGACACAAGACTCTGCGGCATGGCTCCTTTCTTGCGGCACTCTATGCCTTTTAGAGAGGCTATTAGATTTCCATGCCCCAGCTCATTTGGGACCAGATACACAAGTTTTGGGACGGGGTGATTGTGAGGTGCACGCAGGGTTCGGCTTCATGGGGACTTCCATTCCCTTTTCTCCTCACCCAGATCTTTCAGACCCGAGGCATAGAGGGTACCCCCGCTAATGGACCTATTTCCACACATCCTCAGTTTGGCCTGATCCAGTGGAATTAGAGTTATTCCCACATGCCGAGACGACGTCGGGTGCCTGCAGCAGCGGAGGTCGTTAGGGACGCTGATGGGCCTGTACACGATGAGCCACCTCCAGCAGAGCCGGTCGACAGCACGGGAGTGGCAGCAACCGTTACTCTGACCATATCACAATATGAGTTCCTCCATAAAGAATTGCAATATCTCCGTTCTGAGCTTGCAACCCAGAGAGCGGAGGATAGGCGCCAGGCAGATGAACGATTTGAAGCCCAGCAAGAACTGCTGCGCGCCATTGTAGCACAGCTGCCACCTGCTCCCGGGGCATCTTCTTCTGCACCACAGTGACAGGTTAGGTATTCTTTTTCCCCTTGCATTATTTTATTGTTATTTTCCACACACTGAGGACATTGTGCACTTTAAGTTGGGGGGTGTGGGCATATACATGATAATTTCTAAGCATGCAATTGATTTTCTTGTTGTGGTTTGAAATTCATTGATGGGCTTAATATGACGAACACATGATGACTTGATTAAGGAATTAAAACTGTGTTACTCTCAGTGGCAGCATGAAATATTACTTGTTTCAATTTGAGTTTCACAAGCACACTAGCATATAGTCTGTGGGGTATAAAATCTATAATCAAGAATGTCTGGTTTTATTATTCAGAATGTAGTTGGGCAACTTATTGGGAAAACGGCCTTGGCATAAATTTCAATAAAAAAAAAAATGATCATTTGAAACTTTCCACCAAGTAACCGGACCTCTTGCCTCATTAAGCAGTGAGCGTTCGCGTCAAAAAGTGAGAAGTTTGGATTGGTTGATAAAATATATATATATATATATATATATATATATATATATATATATATATATATATATATATATATAAATATATAGCTTAGCTTTGTAGCCTTTTTTATCCGAGTTAGTAAGTCCTTAGGGGTGTCATTACACCTAATGCCCTAAAACCATCTGGTTTGGGAGTCATTGGCTTAACGCTCGATACATGGGTCAATTAGAGAGCTTAAAGGAGCTAAGTGAAAGAAAAAAAAAAACAAAAAAAAAAAAAAAAAAAAAACATAGAAGAAATTTTTGCCTTGGTTGTTTATCCAGTAGGAAGTCCATTGAATTTTGAGTATTAATCCATGCATGATTGAGTTTAGTTTTGAAATCCCTTGACTATTTGTTGAGTTCACATACACTAGTTGAATCTTGTGATATCTCATAACTGCCATGATTGAAGCTAAGTTGTGATTGCCTGAAATTGTGAAGATAGTGTTTGTTTTATTAATCCTATTTACGACTGAGAACCATGATGGTTATGATATTGCATTTTTGAGAACTACATGGGTATAAAATGTTTGTGGGTATCATTCCTGGAAAACCCCCACGAGACTTCACTCGTCCTCTAGGGAACTCCTAGGGGTTTAAAAGGCTTGTTGCATACGCTAAATGCAACCGTACATCCCACGAAAGTTGGATTTATCTTTTTAGCTTTCACTTTATTTTCTGTTTTGTATTGCTAAGGGACTAGCAATATGTAAGTTGGAGGGTGTGATAAGTGCCGAATGTTGCACATTCAAGCTCCTTAATTTGCATATGTTAATTCCTTAGCATTGTTATTTGTTTGATTTTGTTTTGTTTTTGTGTTTCAGGACTTATTTGACAAACCATTGGAAATTGGGCTTAAAAGATCAAAAACGCTGAGCATTCTGGACTAGGATCGAGCGCAGTACTCCTGGGATCGAACGCACTGCGCTCAAGCGTCTGCAATCAAGGATCGAGCGCATGCCTGCACTCGCGTGCACACCAGCTAGGCTCGAGCTCACTGCGCTCGAGCGCACCAAGTCTTGGATCGAGTGCACACGAGCGTACAGTGCACGGCAAGAATCCCTCTCCAGCATGGACTTGGATTTCAGTCTCCCAATTGGACTAGGAGACTGACTTCCAACTTTTTGAGGATTTCTAGGGTTTTAGGGTTTTCCAATTCCCTATAAATAGGGCTCTAAACATTGTAAACGTACACACCGCTTTTAGAGTAAAATTCAGTAAAATAGTCTGTGGAGCTTAGAAGATCATGAGCAGCTAAACCCAATTGTGGGGTATTGATGTAGCCCTTTCCAAGCACAATGGTTTGATTGTATTTAATTTCTAGTCTTTCAATTTATGCATGTTGATTGTATAACTCTGAGGATTGCTACAATTGATTTCTGTTCTTCATATTAAATGCAATTGTTCTTTAAATTCCAATTCAATATTAGTAAAATTCTTATCTTGTCTTAGAAAATATTTTACTATTGTTGAACTCAAATCATTCTTATTTTCTGTGATTGTAAGAATGATGGTTATACAATGGTTCTTAATTGGCATGCAATCAATAGGGTTAGATAGGCCATGCCTAGGGAAGACAGATCGTACTACACCCTAGTTTAGTGTAATTTAGGTAGACGTTCCGTGCCAACCGAAGATGGGTTATGCTATTCCATTGATTGTATGAAATTATTTTTATGTTTTCTTATTAAAATTATAACATGCATAGAATGAATTGCTAGAATTAAATATGGTTAACCATTAATGTGCGGATTGTGGTGAAGTCAATACCCTACTCTCTCTCTCATACATTTACTTATTTTATTTCCGTTTATTTTATGCACTTCAAATTCACACAACAAATCACTCTCTTTTAATTAAGTTAATTTTAATCTTTCAAATTTCGATAATTAAACCCCTGCAGTCCTTGAGGTTCGACACCCTCTCTATAGCCGTATCCTACAAAGATTCGTCCTATTGCGAGTGGTTATTTTTATAATTGATATTTTTGGTCACAAAAATACCACATCAAACTTCTACCCTCCTTCCATGGCCTTGAACTTGAAAATCCTTACAGTCATATAAAGAAATTCAAGGGCATCTGTGCCACCTTTAAATTTTAGAATTTTCCTGAAGAGTCTGTCCACCTTAGACTTTTTCCTTTTTCCCTGCACGATAAAGCCAGGGAATGGTTGGATTCCAACACGCCTAGATGAATTACATCATGGAAAATCTTGTTGAGCAAGTTTTACAACAAGTTTTCGCCGATGTTGAAAGTGAATGAGAGCTGAAAGGAGATTAGCTCTTTCACTCAGGAGGAAGACGAGCAATTTTTTAGAGTTGGGAGCGTTTTAAGGATCTGCTGATTAAGTGCCCTCCTCATGGATATAAGAAGCGGAGACTCGTCCAATTCTTCTACCAAGGATTGACCCAATCCAACTGTTGCATGATCGAGTCGATAAACGAGGGGGGGGGGCATTTTTTAGTTTGACGAGGGATGAAGTGTATAAGGCATTGGATAAGTTGTCTGACAACTCACAGCAGTGGGATTTTTCGAGTTGTCAAGACCGGTCCACTCATGCTCCCAAGAAAGGAGGCATCTATGAGATTAAGGAGGACACTGATTTGAGGATAAAGATAGATGCTCTTACCAAGAAGGTCGATGCTCTCGCTGTGGGTTAGTCCATCATTGCTTCCAACACTTTCACTGTTGATAGCTATTCCATCTGTGATAGTCCTATGCACTTAGCACCAAATTGTCCATCTACGTTGGCTTTTGCTTTGTATCCTATGGAACATGTGAACACTTTCAACGACTATCGGAAGCAGTCACATGGACCATACTTCAGGACATACAATCCCGGGTGGCGGAACCACCCTAATTTTTCATGGAAGCAGAAGCAACCACTGGATCAGGGAGGAGCCCCTCATGATGCTCACAATCAATACCCTCCTGGATTTCCACCAGTTTAGACTCATGGTTGCTCGGCCTAGCCAGCACCATCACCTGCTTACCAAGCTCCTACTCAAGTACTAGGGTTGGTCTCACAATCGTTGGAGGAAACTCTAAAGGACTTCATGAAGATGACCGGCCAATCCATCAGTGAAGTAAGGAGTACGACAATTGTCAACACCCAAGCAATTGCCAAGCTGGAGAGTCAGATGGGACAAATCACAAGCCAGTTGGATGAAAGAGAGAAGGGAAAGTTCCCTAGTCAGCCTACGCCCAACCCAAAGGGACAGTGTGCGGTTGGAAGTTCTTCAAATCCTACTCACGGGCAAGAGCAAGTGCAATCGATTATTACACTAAGGTTAGGGAGACAAGTGGACAATCAAGTGGTTTTGCCAGAAGAGAACCCTGTTGTGCCACAAGGGCAAGAGAGTGGCAACAAGGAGAAGAGAGATGCTGAGCCATCTAAAGCCAGACCAACTGTTGAGGACCCTCCTAGGTCATTTGTGCCTAAAGCACCTTATCCTGAAAGGTTGCAAGCACCTAAGAAAGGAGGAAAGTTTGAGGACATTCTGGAGGTATTGAAGCAAGTCCATATCAATATCCCATTTTTGGATGCCATCCAGCAAGTGCCATCATATGCCAAGTTCTTGAAGGACTTGATAAATGTCAAGAGGAAGACAAATGTCCCAAAGAGGGCATTCTTGACCGAGCAGGTTAGCTCAATCCTGCAATGCAAATTGCCCATCAAGTACAAGGACCTTGGGTGTCCTGCTATTTCTTGCATGATAGGAGTTAGCCGTATTGAGAGGGCATTATTGGATCTTGGAGCGAGTGTGAATCTTTTGCCCTACTCAGTCTACTTACAATTGGGGTTAGGGGAGTTGAAGCACACATTGATGACACTCCAATTGGCTAACAAGTCAGTGAAGGTTCCATAGGGAATAATCGAGGATGTCTTGATTAAAGTTGATAAGTTTCATTTCCCTGCAGATTTCATTGTGCTAGACACAGAGCCGGTTTCGAATGTTGGGATTCAAATGCTGGTAATTCTAGGGCGACCATTCTTAGCTACGACTAATACCCTCATTAATTGTAGGACGGGGATAAAGAAGGTCTCCTTTGGCAATATGACAGTGGAGCTGAATATTTTTCACAATCAACAAGCAACCATTGGAATTTGATGAACTAAGTAATGTATGTGCGATAGAGGGGATCATTGAGGACACGGTTGAAGAATCGAGCATGGAGGACCCCTTGGAGGCATGCCTTGCTAAATTTGGAAAGGATTTGAACTTAGAGAAGTTGCTTGAGCAAGCAGATGCTATTCTAGAGAATGCTCCTCTGGTGAGTAATGAGAAGGAGGAGGCAGCAGTACACGAGCCTCCCAAAAAGGAACTTAAGCCATTACTGGATACTCTTAAGTACAAGTTCCTCGATCTAGCAGATTCTTTGCCTATGATCATAGCTTTTGATTTGGTTGGTGCTCAAGAGGAAAAGTTATTGGATGTTTTGAGAGAGCACAAGGAGGCTATCGGCTAGACTATTGAAGATATTAAGGGGATCAAACCCTTAGTGCTGATGCACAAGATACATTTGGAAGAGAATGCCAAGCCATCAAGGCAGCCACAAAGGAGGCTTAACCCAACCATTTAGGAAGTCGTGAGAGCAGAAGTAATTAAGTTATTGGATGTATGCATCATCTATCCAATTTTTGATGGCAAGTGGGTAAGCCCAATTCATGGTGCCTAAGTAGGTGGGTTTGATGGTAGTAAAGAACAAGGATGACGAGTTGGTCCCAACTCGTGTTCAACTACCGAAAACTAAATGCCGCTACCAGGAAGGATCATTTTTCACTTCCATTTATTGATCAGATGGTGAAGCGCTTGGCTGGGCACTATTCTGGATATTACCAGGTACCTATGGACCCCAAATATCAGGAGAAGATGACTTTTACTTGTCCTTTTGGGACGTTCGCCTACCGTCGCATACCCTTTGGGTTATGCAATGCACCTACCACCTACCACCTTTCAGCGGTGCATGATGAGCATATTCTCAGATATGGTAGAGCATTTCCTTTAGTTTTCATGGACGACTTCTCCGTCTTCAGTTCTTCGTTTGAGGAGTGTTTACACCGCCTCACTTTGATCTTAGTGGGATGTAAGGAGAAGAACCTGGTGCTTAATTGGGAGAAATGCAGCTTCATGGTGAAGCAAGGCATTATACTGGTGGATCTGATCTCCAACCATCCACCCCCACATATGGTGAAAGAGGTTCATTCGTTTCTAGGCCATGTAGGATTTTACAGGAGATTTATCAAGGACTTCAGCAAAATCGCTAGGCCCTTAAGCAAGTTGTTGGTCAAGGATACCCCTTTTGCATTTGATGAGGACTGGAAGAAAGCATTTGGGGATCTGAAGAAGATTCTGACATCCACGCCCATTATTCAGCCACCCAACTAGGGTGTGCCATTTGAGATCATGTGTGACACGTCAGATTATACAGTCGGAGCTCTTTTGGGGTAGCGAGTTGATAAACTCCCCCACGTCATCTTCTATGCAAGCAGGACACTCAACAACGCACAACTCAGCTACTCCACAACTAAACAGGAGTTGCTTGCGATCATTTTTGCTTTGGACAAGTTTAGATCCTACTTGCTACGATTTAAAGTCATTATCTACTCGGATCATGCAGCATTGAAGTATCTTTTTCCAAAAAGGATGATAAATCTCGCCTTATAGGGTGTTTTTATTATTACAAGAATTTGACATAGAGATTCGGGATAAGAAGCGTTCCGAAAATGTGGTCGCTGATCATCTTTCTAGGTTGACTGTGGATTTCACGGAAGATGCCACCCCCATCTCTGAGACCTTCCCTAATGAGCAACTGATGCACATTGCTCACACTACTGCACCGTGGTTTGCTAATATAGTAAACTACCTTGTCACTGGCCAAATGCCGTTTCATTGGGGACGACAGGATAAGTCCAAGTTTATGGCCACGGTGAAGTACTTTTTCTAGGACGATCCTTATCTATTCAAGTATTGCCCCGATCAGATCATTAGGAGGTGTATACCTGAGCATGACCAATCCAATGTCATGTCCCTTTGTCATGATCATGTTTATGGAGGCCACTTTAGTGCTAAGAAGACCACTGCAAAGATTTTGCAGTGTGGATTTTACTGGCCTACCTTGTTCCGTGGCTCACACACTTATTGTACCTCATGTGAGCGTTGCCAAAAGCTAAAGAGTATTTCTAGACGAAATATGATACCCCTCAACCCAATTCTGATTGTTGAGATTTTGATGTTTGGGGCATTGATTTCATGGGACCTTTCCGGAACTCCTTCGGCTATCTGTACATTCTTGTTGTTGTGGACTATGTGTCCAAATGGGTGGAGGTTGTTGCATGCAAGACCAATGACCACAGAGCTATGGTCCAGTTTTTAAAGGACACTATCTTTGCTCATTTTGGTATGCCTTGAGCAATCATAAGTGACGGAGGTAAGCATTTTTTAAATCAGATTTTTGAGCAGCTGATGAAGAAGTATTTCATCACTCATAAGGTCGCCACCCCATATAATCGACAGACGAGTGGACAAGTGGAAGTTGGAGCATCGAGCATACTGGGCCATCAAGCAGCTAAACTTCAATGAATTAGAGGAGCTGAGGAATGATGCATATGATTGTGCACGGTTGTACAAGGCACCAATGAAGATGGCCCATGATCAGAATATTTTGAGAGGATCTTTTGAGCCTAGTCAGAAAGTTCTTCTTTACAATTCACGATTGCATCTCTTCCCATGTAAGTTGAAATCTAGATGGACGGGCCCACTTATTATTCGGTAAGTTTTTCCTCATGGGGCCAACGAGATTGAGGATCCAAAGAGTGGTAACACTTTCAAGGTGAATGGACAGAGGCTAAAACCCTTCTTGGAGTTGAGGAGTACGGAGATGGAGACGACAATGTTGGAGGATCCGTGTTATTTGGAGTGATTGTCATTTGTTGTGGAGAGTCTAGTTGAAGACATAAAACTTGGTGCTTGTGGGAGGCAACCTTCATTCTTTTCCTTTGCATTTGATCTTGTTTGTTTGTTTTGTTTTTTGTTTTGTTGTGTTTTTCAGGTCAAGTGTCTACTATTCAAGTTTAGGGGAGCATTCTCCTATGTTACACCCTCCTTGAGCCACCCATTTGGTATTGTATTTCTGGACACATTAGAGACAATGTATCATTTTAGTTTGGGGGTGGGATAGACATTTTTGTCCTTGTGATATGCTGTTGATTAAGCATGGGTATCACCTATACTATGGTTTGCATGTCATTGGTCTATTTAGCATCTTGACCAATTGGACTTGCCGTACAGTGCACGGCAAGAATCCTTTTCTAGCTTGGACTTGGTTTTCAGTCTCCCAATTGGACTAGGAGACTGACTTCCGATTTTTTGAGGATTTATAGGGTTTTAGGGTTTTCCAAATCCCTATAAATAGGGCTCTAAACATTGTAAATAGACACTGCTTTTAGAGCTAAAATTTCCGTAAAATTGTCTGTGGAGCTTAGAAGATCATGAGCGGCTAAACCCCTTCGTGGGGTGTTGATGCAACCCTATTTAAGCATAATGGTTTGATTGTATTTAATTTCTAGATTTTCAATTTATGCATGTTGATTGTATAACTATGAGGATTGCTACAATTGATTTCTGTTCTTCATATTAAATGCAATTGTTCTTAAATTCCAAAATCAATATTTGTGAAATTCTTCTCTTGTCTTAGAAAGTATTTTACTTTTATTGAAATCAAATTATTCTTGTTTTCTGTGATTATGAGGATGATGGTTATACAATGGGTTTAATTGGCATATGATCAATAGGATATGATAGGCCATGCCTAGAAAAGATGGATTGTACTACACCCTAGTTTAGTGTAATTTAGGTAGACAGTCTGTGCCAACCGAAGATGGGTTACACTTATTCATTGATTGTATGTATCCTGTTAAAGAATTTGATAATTTATACCTAGGGAAGACGGGTCGTACCGCATCTTAGTGGTTAGGTGGACGATCCGTACCAACCGAAGATAGATTATGCTTATTCTTTAATAAGGTAGTTTCTTGTTTATTTATAACATGCATAGAATGAATTTCTGTGATTAATTATGATTAGCCATTGTTGTGCGGATAGAGGTGAAGTCAATACCCTACACTCTCTCTCTTATTTTAAATCTCTTTTATTTTCATGCACTTTAAGTTTTAAAGAAAATCAAATCAATTCTCTTTTTAATTAAGTTAATTTTAATCTTTCGAATTTTGATAATAAAACCCCTGCAGTCCTTGAGGTTCGACACCCTCTCTATAGTTGTATCCTACAAAGATTCGTCCTATTGCGAGTGGTTATTTTTATAATTGATATTTTTGGTCACAAAAATACCACATCATACACCCATGCTAAATCCTTTAAGAAAGAAAAGAGTTAGAGTGTACACCTATGACTAACTCGTTACTTAGGGAAATCAATAGCTTAAGGAGTATACACCCATGCCCTTATGTTGGCGAACATTAGGTATTCATAATATGATTAGAGCATTGGCATATTGTTATATTATTTAAGCTTGATTAGTAGTGGATATCAAAAGCCTACCTTTTATTTATCTTTATTTCTTTTCAACATATCAATATCAATTTCGTGATAACTTTGATATTTTAATTAATTCTAAATAAAATCAACAATCTCCGTGGTATCGATCTCGTACTTGCTGCACTATACTATTGTTTTGATCTTGTGCACTTGCGAGTTCAAACGTACTAAATATTATCTATTAATTTAGGTAGTATTTGGCACAACAGGTACCATGATTTGTTTCTCGCTTAAGCATAGATACTATAATCTTTATGATATAAAATAATGAAATACATATTTTTAAATCCTACATCTCCATGCTTTCACTCGTACCTCAACCATCATAGACAAATTGTTTATCTTAATCTCTTGGTGCACTTGGGAACCTTTGATTTAAATCTCATTTGCCAAACTATTTTCCAATTAGTAATCCTCAATAACATATTTTTCTCAATTCTCCAAAATATATCAAACATTTATTAAAACCTCGATATTCAATCTCTTGATTATAAATACTCATGGAGCAACACTAATGTGCTTATCTAATTTATCAATCTTATCATTCCATAAATCTGTAAAAGTAATAAGCATCAAAATTTAGCAATTTATGTCCCCCAAAATATTATTTCATAACTATACCTCAAAATTGACACCAAGTACCAAGCCTTTCTACTCACGTAGTCATTTCTATTTTCATGCCTCTAATTGGCCTATGAATGGTATAATCCAAACCTTTTGCTAGACCCTTCAAGAATGGCCGCTCAACTTAACTCTTTAGACCGATTGAACTCATCTCTCCTTTATACTGATCATAGCCTTTACTCTGGCATCAAATCCTAGAGATTTAAACTCTAATAAGATCCATTTCCTAGGGTCCTTAGAGCGAACTGCTCTAATACCTTAATGTAGCTTCACCAGTAAACCTTAATCCTGCGTACCTGACTTTTTGATCGTTAGTACAACCAAGATTCTCAAATAAATCCTGGATATTAGTAATCCAGGCTTCCGCCACTGTTGGCCCATGCATGCCATCAAACAGTCGAAACTAGTAAGTGGCAACATCTCGATTTGAGCATCCTACGGTTTCTCGTTGTTGTGGCATTCGTGCCACTGCTTCTCCAAATTGTCGGGTTGTATCAGGCATAAACTATAACATGGCTGGATGCACTCCATCATAAAATGGTGGAGGAGGAGGAGGTGGTGGTGGTAGATTCTTGTCACCACGATTTTCCTATACAAAAAATGAGTATCCACTCTCCTTAAGCTCATTTGATTCAGCCTTAATCCTTCTTTCTCTTAGTTGTCCCTCAGTTAGAGCAAAGGGTTGCTCATAATCGGGAAACCTTGGACTCTTTCTTTTTCTTTTTTTTTCACAGTTGGTACCAACCCCACTGGCCATGTACACATGGCTGGTTTTCTCCCTTTGTACATTCGTTCAGTAGCCTTTCTACTATTAGACATCTTCTGCAAATATTAAGATCAAGCTTTTAGACTTAATTTTTTTTTTTTATACCCTACTGCTCTGGTATAGCTTCCCTAAACTTGAATCTAGTAGAGATAACTCTCATGGTCCTCAAAGCCAATTGCTCCGATACCAAAATGTAGCGCCCCGAGGAAGGCAAAAGTGGAAATCTCCAATTCCCACTAAGCACTACTATCTCTTCCTCAATATCATTAGAGATTATAAATCTTGCAGCGGAATAACTTATTTTTTTCTTACATAACCCTCACAAAACACATCAGAGCTCATAACAAGACTTCTATATTAACAAATTTTTACATTGTACTTTACATGATAAGAAAACACAGTAGTCAAAAGTGCCACAAACAGCACCTAAGTAACTGTACACAAAAAGTATCTAGAACATTTCTAACTATAGATACATTTCAAAAGATAGACATCTTCATAATATTCTACCATAAACTAAGGCACCAGAAAACCTTATCCACAATAACCTAGGCAGTCATATAGAGCATCTTCACTCTCTTCTACATTTGCACCAACATCTATGTAAATGTGGTGTAATTGTTGTGTTACCACATTGACATAGGCAGATTAATGAGTCCACGGTATCAATAAGTATAAGAATTACTGATATTTTCAATATGAGCGATCTTTTTCAAAAATATCTCTAACATGGTGATTATAATAACAGCTACGTTAGGTTTCCTAGACATATTCATTTTGTATAATCCATAGCTGATAAGATAAGCATTGTAGAGTTGTCTTGTAATAAAATCCATTTATCTTCTCTAGACATTTTCTTTACTATGTACGACTTTATATTTATACATATATCCATTTTACTTGCATCTCATAAAATGAATATGCATATAAATATAAAGAGGTAAAACACATAAATCACAAAACATATAAATCACATTATTCAATGAATGCAATGCAATCGTTGGCCTCTCCGGCTTTCTAAAGGACTTGAACCTTTCGTTTACGGCTTTTAGGAGACTCCTCTGGCTCCTCGGTTAGTACCTGGCTTCTTATTTTAACCTGGAATGGTCCTTCGGCTTCCACCGTTAACATAAGAACACCTCATAATTTTAAATTCAACTTTAGGAAGACAAAAGCTTTCTTACTTAACATGAGAGGCTCCTTCTGCTCCCACCGTTAACATAGGAAAACCTTCTTGCTTCATATTTAATTCATCTCTTATTCTCAATCTTCAACAGGATGCAATGACATGTCTCTTAAAATCATCCTTTTGTTCTCATAATCATCTCCTTTCATTTCGCAACTTATTTCAATACATGTAAAAATAATTGAAAGCATATACTCATGTTACTCATCAAATAATTAGGCTCATGTAATAATTATACTTTGAAAGCTTTATAAAAATAGTATCATGCTCAGTAAGTGGTTATACTTACTAAAATAGTATCATGCTCAGTACGTAGTTATACTTACAAAAATAGTACCATGCTCAGTAAGTAGCTATACTTACTTTTCACCATAGACCATTAAGTTGGATTCCCATTCTAACCCTTGATTCTAATAGTCACTACATTTAGTGCGCCTGTGTGCGACCATATATTTGTTTAAAATTATATTTAAAATGCTAAAAAAACGTCCTCTTAATTTCTCCCTATGCTTTATCCAAAATTGGACAACAAAATGACATATATCTAAAATATTATAATCTCAATTGGGTATCATAACGACTATGTAGCGTTGCCACATATTTTTCTATGGGCATTACTACGGCATTGATGTAATATTTATCTAAAACTACTAATATTACTTGGGCATCACAACGGTGCTATTGTAAAATACCTAATAAAATTTAGGTACCGCAATGACATATTTATAATATTTAAAAAGATTGAATATAATACCCTTCCCGAGATATTCAATCACACTTTCCCGAACAATTTAGACATCATAACGACATAATTTAAATTCTAATAACTAGAATTATACATAGCATTCCCACTTGAGGTAGCTCCAAAGCTTTAAGTTCTAAAGCTTATGTTTATATATGCTAGTTTCTATTCGAAATCTGGGAGAGGAGGGAGAGTGTATTGCTGTGATTTTGAAAAGCATACACTGCACGGCCTAGGTTGAAATTAAATTAATAAACGGTTGCTAGTTAAAACAATACCTGATTGCCGCCAATAACATAAAACAAAGCTTTAACTGCTGGCTAAAAACTAAAGCAACTCAGAACAAAAATTAAACGGCCGTGATTTATGGTATGCGTGAACTGTGACGTCACTACAATCTCACTTTCTTTGCTGCAATTTCCAGATTTTATTTTTACTTCTCGAACTCACTAGTGCAGGGTCCAACCCAACACAACCACACAAAGTCAAGTTCTCATGAATCTTCTACTGGGTGTATAAAAACAGCTATGGCCAAATCCACTCACACACATCCACGTTTACCACACGGTTAAATAATAATATAATTATCTTTAACTCACACGGTTACCTATATATGTATAAACAAACAAGTATCACTATTTATCTATTTAATGGACCAATTTCTCTACTTTTTAATTAGTCTCATTACTCTTCTTAAAGCCTAAAATAAGAATCTTTATTAACAAAATCAAGGCCTATAAATTAAATTTCATCAATCAAAATATAGTCCCATAAATATCCACATTCTTTTGACACCTCCAGGATTATTATTCTATCTAGTTATAAAATATTCTTAAAATTTTGCCTTTAATCATAGATTAAAAGTTCAGATCATTACATCGATTGTGATGTCCCACATCGCCTGGGTATGGAGATAGAGATGTGCTTATATGTATACTTACACTCTTAATGACAACAATGCGCTTTAAAGTCGTGATGGTCATGATCTAATCAGAACTCCATAGCCAAGGGTGCTTCTGCGAGAGTAGTACCAGGATGGGTGACTTTCTGGGAAGTCTGGTATGGGGGAGCCAAAAGCAGACAATACTGTGTGTCATTGGTATGGGGTGCTACAAATAATCCTCGTTTTTGAAACATGTGTTTTGAGTGAAATGCCTTTGATAGATTGATAGGCAAAAGACTTACTCAGGAATTGTTAAATGCCAAATATTGTATATTTGAACCTCTTAATTTAGAATTGTTAATCTTTAACTGTGTCATAATCTGTTGTTCTGTGTTAGTTCTTTGTTTTTAGTGTTTCGTACGTTGCTAAGAAAAAACTAAGCCTTTAAAGGGAAAAATGCAAAGTTTGGAAGAAAGTTGAAAAATAAGCTATCCAAGGTAGGATCGAGATCACCATCTTGCGCTCATGTGCTTGAGCCCGCCCACTCTAACACCCCACCCCAATGACACACAATATTGTCCGCTTTTGGGGCCCCCCGAACCAGAATTCTCAGGAGGTCACCCATCCTGGTTCTACTCTCGTAGAAGCACGCTTAACTGCAGAGTTCTGATGGGATCATGACCATCACGGCTTTAAAACGCGTTGTTGTCATTAAGGGTGTAAGTATACATATAAGCACACCCCCATCTCCATACCCAAACAATGTGGGGCGTCACAATCATCCCCTCTTAGGACCTAGTATCCCTTTTGGCGACCCTCATGGGATTAGCACATTCTTGGCTTCCCAGCAAGTGCCCGCTAGCAACCTTCATGGACTTGTGCACACTCCCCCCATCTCAAGCTGTGCAATGGCTCTGATACCATTTGTAATAACCCACCCTAGTGAGACACAATATTGTCCACTTTTGGCTCCCTCAAACCAGACTTCGGAAGAGGTCATCCATCCTGGTACTACTCTCGCAAAAGCACGCTTAACTGCGGAGTTCTGATGGGATCATGGCCATCACGGCTTTAAAACGCATTGTTGTCATTAAGGGTGTAAGTATACATATAAGCACATCCCCATCTCCACACCTAGGTGATGTGGGACATCACAATCATCCCTTCTTAGGACCCAGCGTCCCCGCTGGCGACCCTCATGGGATTACCCCATTCTTAGCGTCCCTGCGAGTGCCCTCTAGCGACCTTCATGGGGTTGTGCACACTTCCCTCATCTCAGGCTGGGCAATGGTCTGAGACCATTTGTAACACCCCACCCCAATGACACACAATATTGTCCTCTTTTGGCTCCCCTAAACCAGACTTCCCATGAGGTCACCTATCTTGGTACTACTCTCATAAAAGCACGCTAAATGCGGAGTTTTGATGGGAGCATGACCATCATAGCTTTAAAACCGTTGTTCTCATTAAGGGTGTAAGTATACATATAAGCACATCCTCATCTCCATACCCAAGCAATTTGGTAAGTCACACCCACTCCCACCAGCAAGTCATCAACGCGCAAGAACTACGCAACAGAAGAAGATTGCATGCACGAGTGCGATCGAGCACACTAGCCATGCGCTCGAGCACACTCGTCTACCAGCTAAGCCCTAGTGCCATTTTCAGGGTTTTAACCTCAAAAACCCCTATAAATAGAAGGCGAAGCCTCAAGAAAAGGAGGCTGGAGACCAAGTCTGAAATTCCACAACTTTTCTCCCCATTTCGTTTAGTTTTTCTTTAGGTTTTGGTTTTATTTTCCATAATCATGTGGAGCTAAATTCGCAACTAAGGTTGAGGATGGAGCCTCATCAATGAAGAGTGACTTTGTGTTCATGTAAGTCAGTGTTATCCAATTTTATTGAGTTTTAATTTCAATTGTTTTACTTCTAATCAATTTGTGGAGTGATTCTTGGATATCTTTTGCGATTCAAGGATACATTTGATGATTTGAGATAATTTCATATAATTGACTGCTTGAATTTTTAATTCATAAAAAAATCGGATATCCCTTGTGATTTGTTCTACAGATACAATTGGATATCCCTTGTGATTTAAATTGAATTTCTTTTGTGATTTGTGTAAAAGAATGGATACATGGGATGGTGTTGATTAACTTTTTGAACCAAAAGTAAAACATACCCAAAATTTTATTATGAGAACTTTGGATGATATTGATGAACATGAGATGTGTTGCTATGATTTGGTAAGTATGGAGTCCAAAATCTTACTGCTTTATATTTTGATTAATTTTATTTTGTTTAGTTTATGTTTTATCTTTTACTTTAACAACCAAAATTCAAACCTCTTTTCGAACTAGGTTAGGATTAAATTAGTTTAGATATAATTTGTTCTTAAAAAATACAATTCCCTGTGGGATTGACCTCACACTTGCAACCCTTTCACTGCAAGTGATTCATGCACTTGCGAGTATAATTAAAATTTCACAAGAAGTTGTTGGTGCGGTTGCCGGGGAATTGTTTGATTTTTGAAAACAATTTATGTCTAAATTAGTTTTATCTTTCTACTAGTTATAATTAGGATTTTAACTTTGCAATTTGTTTCTTTTATTATTGTTTCTAATAATAAAAAAAAAAAAAAAATCTGTTTATTTTTTGGGCTTGTTTTGCAGTTTTTCCGAATCTTCATCCGCACATCAATGCTCGAGTGCAATCGCGACCAAGGCAGCAGTTACCCATTTGAGCACACCTGCGCTCAACAACTTCACTCATCAGCTCGAGCGCTTAAGCGCTCAAGGTAGAACCACTGACAGATCAGCGCTCTTGCGCTTGATCCCATCCAGCCTATGCTCGAGCGCACCCTCACAGACAGCACCAACAGACTAGAAGTAGCTGCAGATTTTTGCCAAATTTATTTGGTTCCTTTTGTGAGTTTTTAATTTTTAGTTTTTATTTTTTATTTTTGATATTGTGTTAGTCGTTTTTTTTTGTTTTTGTTTTTTGTTTTTTTTTTCTTTTTTTTAAAAAATGGTTAATATTTTATGTGGGATATTTGCATGCTAAAGAGTGAGGGTGAAGCATGGATTTTCAGTTTGATGATTTTAATAATTTTTCTGTATAACATGCTTCTTTTAGTTGTAGGACATCAGCTCCTACCAACTACCCTCACAATTTGTACCCATATAAACCATGTTCATATTGTTTCAATCCTTATCATCAGGTTAGCAATTGTACAACATTTGGGCAATTTTCTAATTTTTCTTGTGACCACATGAACACCAATTTCTCAAGCCCGGGGTTTAAATCAAATTCCAATTTTTACAACCCAAAATGGAGCAACCATTCTGATTTCTCGTGGCAAGCTCAGGCTATGGGGAATTTTGCTCCCCAATTTCATGAACTGCACCATCCTGAATATCCGTAGTTCAATAACCAATCTTCCACTCCTTCATCTTGCAATTATTGTCCATAAGAATCATCATTGTAGGACACGTTTAAGGCATTCATGCAATCAACTAACCAGATCATGCAGTCAACTAGCCAGGTCATACAGCCAAATAACCAAGTAAACAAGAACTTCGACAATCCATGCAAGAGCTCAAAGATGCCAACACTCAAGCTATAGGGGTGGAAAAATGGATTGGCCAGAGTGAGAATGAACACCCATCTGAACATCAACTTGACCCAATGACTCAATATTGGGACAATGAGAGCATAGTGGATAACAATGAGGAAAAAGAGCTTCGAAGTCGGTTGATGGCTGAAAGACACTACATGATTGACGAGGATGATGCTAGAAAGTCTTATTATGAGCATGTCCAAGCCACCACCATACTTGAAAGTGAGGAAATTGTGGATAACAATGAGGAGGAAGAAAAAGAGGAGCAAGTTGAGCACATAGAGCAAGTTAAGCCCCAACAGATCATAATTTGTCCAATGACAAGGAAATGAGTATTGAAGCTCATTCCTTCATCATTATCCCTCTTGAGACACATCATGAGCCCAAAGCTGCAGCTCCGCAATGTCTGAAAGAGCCATCTTATGTCAAGATCTTGAAGGACTTATGCACACAAGTGAGCAAAGCTAGGAACCATGTTCCAAAGAAGATCCTTCGAAGCAAGCAAGTCGGCTACCTAAGATGGCGAAACATCCTTCCGGAGTGCTAACAAATTTTAAAGAAGCAAGGGTGGAAGGGATTGGCTGGACATCCGAATAATCGGGGAAAGTACGACGAATTTTCTTTTCATTTTATTTTTCGCACATTGTCTTTCTTTCCTTTTCATTTTATTTCTTGACATTTTATTTTCATTTCTAACAACAATTAACCTTGTGATGCTTGTTTCTGTGAGAAAATTTTGCTGTCAGGTTTTGACAGGTGTTTTGGTGTTTAAGTTTGGGGGTCGCCCTAGCCTTTCGCACACTAAGTTGTTTCCTTACTTCTGGTAATGTATTTCTATACTACACATTGAAGACAATGTGTAATTCAAGTTTTGGGGTATAGAAAGAGACTCTGTCTCTTTTTGTTTATCTATTTGTTTTTATCTGTTTATTGCTTTAAAAAAAATTTAAAAAAATCGTGCTATTTTGTTGTTAAGTATGAGTGAAGCTGTAACTGAGGTTTGCTTTTCATTGGCTTGCTTGACTTTTTGAACACATCATCATGTCATTAGGAATCTGAGTCCTTTGACTCATTTTTTGGGCTAGAGAGACTTCACTTGTTTTGAGTTTAATTATCATGAGCACATTATCATATATTCTGTGAGGTATGATATTTGAGCTTAATCATGTGTATTTTGACATTTGTTGGATGACCTATTCAATAACCCAGGCTTGCAAGAGAAAAAACAAAAAAATAAATAAATAAATGTAGCAGAAATCCTGTAATAAATTTTTGCTTAAATTGACCTTATAATTACAACAATAAAACTAATGAGGGCTTCTAAGTAATACACAATCTCATCTCAACATATACATCAATGCATATACAACCTTACATCAAATGCCACACATGGCATCAAAAAAAATATAAAAAGCCTCACTTGACTCAAGTCAAAAACCCATCACCTAGCATATCCAAACTTACCCTATGATGAAATCTAAGGTTGGCCTCGGACAGACACTAATCCATCAACATGCAACTCCTGCATAATTATGGGATCATCACATTCGCACAACATATATACGAGTCAACGGTCTCAGTATGCAAAATCAGTCTAAATTAAAAATTCATCTTTGTGATATAAAAACAAAAATAATAATAATTTAGAGATTATCGGGATATGTCAAAATAATAATTTAGTCCCTATAATCAAATTCCGTCAAAATACTTGACGGATTCCATTAGTTTATCACGACATCACCAATAGAATGATGATACGTGTTATTCTTACTTAAAAGTAAATAAATATATTATATATATATAATTTTTTTTAAATTAAGAAAAAATAAAATAAAAAATTATGGGGTGGCTGCCGTGGGCAACGAGCCACCCTTAGAAATGGCTGTGTGTGGCTCGCGGCCACCTTTCGACGCACAGGGGTGGCTCACAGCCACCCCAACCACCTTGGGGTGGCCGCCGTGCGGCCCCCGTGCCACCTCGTCCCCCAAACTGGAAGCCACCCACTATTTTCTTTTTTTTTAAAAAAAAAAATAATAATAATAATTTATAAATTTTATATATTTATATTTTTTGTTTGAATTTTTTTGTTGGAGGCATTTTTGTCTTTTAATGAGATTTAACGTCTAAAAGAGAATATTCCATCCAATTTAACCTGTTTCCCTAGGGGTGGGCAGATTAACAGATTACCGATTACCGACCAATTACCGACTTTAACCGAACCGATATTAACCGTAACCGATAGTTATCGGTCAGTAATCGGTTAAAAATTTTATACCGATAAGCTTATCGGTCAGTAATCGGTTAAAAATTTTATACCGATAAGCTTATCGATCGGTTAAAAAGTTTTTATCGAAAAACCGATATGACCGATAAGCTATTTTAATTTTTAATTTTTTAGAACTTTATATTTATTATTGTAGTGGATCAGTATAAAAAAAAAAAAAAAAGTTTCAATAAGCTATTTTAGCCAAAAATATACTCTAAAATAACTAATTTTTAATAAGCTATTTTAGGCGTTAGTATTACAAAATGTATTTGGGCCTCCAAAAAATTAATTTTTGGCCCAATTAGCAACCAGTAAAAGCCCAATAAAAAGCCCACAAAGGCCCAAACCAATTTAACTGACCGGTTAACCGATTACTGATATGACTGATAATTTTCGGTTAACACTTCTTATCGGTCGGTAATCGGTTAAGATTTGGTTAACTGATAGCTTACCGGGTAACTGACATATACCCAGCCCCAAGTTTCCCTAATGAAAGGGGGGTTTTGGGAAGAAAATGATTGTCTGAGAGGGTCGGGAAGTAAGGTTGGCAGTTCATACAGGGAAATTGACAATGCGTAGTAGTTGATGGGGGAAAAAGTAGTTACCCCTAAAAAAATAAAAAAATAAAAAAAAATAAAAAAACCACTAGCGGATAATGATGCCATCAGCTTTGCTATTTTCTTTTCAAGGTTGTATTAATAGTACCATTATTAAAAGGGATTTTACTTTTTGTTAACCACACTTTCTTTCACGTATAGAAACAAGAGAAAACTGGACCATTTCAAAAGGAGGAAGCATTCTCCTTAATTCTTGCAATTACAATTTGAACCATATATAACATTACTATCTAAAAATAATAAATCATACGAAAACAAGCTATTCTCCCTGTTACAATTTCAACCATATAACATTACTATCTAAACGTAATAAAATCATACTAAATCATGCAATTATGTTTTAAGATGGTCTAAAATTGACACTATTTATATGGCACACCATCAATGCATAATGCCAACAAAATATTTCCCCAAGCACGTTCGTAAAATTAAATGATGCCAAAAGTGAGATTTCAACCTCTTTTATTTATCGTTGTTGCCATAATAATTTTCTTAGACTGCAAGCAAGTGGTTAGTCAAGATGCAATAAAATGTTGCTTTGACAACAACATTGGCAGTTGCGTGCCAAGCATGGATGATAAACAATGCAACCAAATGTGCCTAGATAATTGTTGTAAAGGAGGTTTTTGCAAGGTATTCGACAGGCCGTCTCCAAATCATTATTGCCATTGTTACTGTTGATTAAGAAGTAGCGTCTATCAACAACAAGGAGACTAAAAGTTTCTCCAAATAAATCACTACGAATTTCTGCTTCTCATGTCTACATCGTGAAAAGTTTCTCATCCCATATTGTAGCTTGATCATAAAACCATGATATCATTAATTTAATATATATCGTTTATTATATGATTACTGTTCAATTTTGTTTGTTTTGATTGTGTTGCAGCTATCATTAATTTAATGTGTACCGGTTATTATTGATCAATGTACCGGCTAGTGTAATTGCTGACAAATACATTATAAATAACTTATGACACAAAGCATTGTTCATATCACACAACAATTTTACCTATAGATCACATCAAAACACATTTTTCGTACATTATAAATAACTTATTGACACAAAGCATTGTTCGAATCACACAACAAATTTACCTGTAGATCACATCAAAACACATTATCATAGCGAAAACAAAAAACACTTGACAAAACACATTAACAAACATACCATATCACATTGTTGAACCTATTGAGTGAAAAAATATTGGTATATTCTTATAAACTGGCAACATAGACAACAGGTCAAGTAGCAAACTAGTGAGCTAGAATATATGCTCGCTGCTATCTTAGAAGAACGGTGGCTTGGCTTGTAAACGATCCACTAGGAGACTAAAAGTAAGTGATGTGGTTTGTATTCAAGTAAAATGATATCAATAATAAATTACTGCTCGCAATAGAACGAATCATTGTAGGGAAGGGTTATACTAAGGGTGTCGAACCTCAAGGATTGTATTGGTGTTGCTATTAAGCTTATCAAGATTGCTCTAACCTAATTCAAAGCGATTGATTTGATTTTGTTTCCAAAACTAAATGCGTAGAAGTAAAATTGCGAAGGAGGAAAGGAGAGGTGATTGACTTCATTAGCCACCAACAGCATAACAATGGTTAATCATAAATTAAAAAGGAAATTTCATTCTAAGCATGACAATACTCATGTCACTCGAGTTGTCAAGAAAATTCCATTATTATGAAATAAGTATAATCCATCTTCCATTTGCATGGACTGTTTGCCTAACCTCCAGATGCGGTAAGGTCCGTCTTCCCTAGGAATGGACTATCAAATCTCTTATTTTGTTACACACAACTAAGTTATAACCATAACTTCTCTTAGGTTAGTACGAATCGTCTACCTAAATTACACTAAACTAGGGTGTGGAACAATTCGTATTCCCTATGCAATACCTATCAAACCCTCTTTATCATGTGTCAGTTTAAACCGTTGCATAACCATCACTCTTATAATCACAGAAAATAAGAATGATTGAGTTCACTCATGGCAAAAAACTTTCTAAGCCAAGATATGAATTGCATAAAGATTGAGTATAAACTTTAAAAATCAATTCTCTAAGTTATACAACCATCATGCATATGAAAAAACACTAAATTAAATACAATGAAACAATTAGGACTTGGAAAGGGCAACATCAACACCCTATTACGAATTTAGCTACTCATGGTGATGTTGGAATGGCCATCTGCATTGTTCATCTTCTCTTCAACTCTCCAAACCTTGAAGAATATGATTTTGTGTAATTTCCCTTTTCTAAGCACCTACTTCTCTTTAGTGGTTTGTGACATATATATCGAGTGTAAAATAAACTCTGGGACCCCTCTAAAGAAACGCCACACTTCCGTCTCCTAGCCGAATTAGGGACCTAAAATTATTTCCTTTTTAGTTATGCATTGCCGTCTCACATTGCCTCGCAAATGCGCTTGAGCATAGTTGATGCTGCGCTCGAGCCCTTTCTAAGCTTGAGCTCAATTAATGTTGCCCTCGAGCTCTTCTTATGTGTGCTCGATCACAAGTGTTTCGGTATCTTCTTGAAATGTGTTTTAAGCCCAAAATCAATTGATTTTTTTTGCATATTCATTTAGAAACTAAAAACACTAAATAAAAACAAAATCAAAAAGATAGTGACGCTAAGGAATTAACATAAGCAAGTTAAGGGGTTCGAATGTGCAACATTCGGCGCTTATACTAGTAAAGCCTCTTTTATGTAAAACAAGATGTTTCTTTTAGCTCAAGTGGATGGATTCTTCCTAGCTAGAATATTATATCACTCATAATCCAAATTAGAAGAGTTTTTGTTTTATGACAATTGGTTTAGTACTCCGTATTTTAGCTTGCATTGTCACAGCTTGGAAAGGAAAAAGATAAGACGACACTAGTTTGCTAAAGTTTCAATTTTGGTTATGACTTGTATATGTAACGCCGTACCCTAAATTTCAAGGGGGAAGTGAAATTTTTCTCTCATTTAACCACGAGACACTACCACTAATGCCTTAATAATTAAATCAACGTAGCAAAAATCCTATAATAAATTTTTGCTTGAATTGACCTTATATTTCAACAATAAAACTAACGAGAGCTTCTAAGTAATACACAATCTCATCTCAACATATACATCAATGAATATACAATCTTACATCGAATGCAACACATGGAATTAAAAAAATATAAAAAGCCTCACTTGACTCAAGTCAAAAACCCAACACCTAGCATATCCAAACTTACCCTATGATGAAATCTAAGGTTGGCCTCAGACATACACTAATCCATCAACTTGCAACTTCTACACAATTATGGGGTCTTCACATTCGCACAACGTATAAATGAGTCAACGGTCTCAGTATGCAAAATTAGTCTAAATTAAAATTTCATCTTTGTGATATAAAAACAATAATAATACTAATTCCAAAATTACCAGGATATGCCAAAATAATAATTTAGTACCTGTAATAAAATTTCGTCAAAAATTCTTGATGGATTCCATTAGTTTGTCACGTCATCACCAATAGAATGATGATACGTGTCATTCTTAATTAAAAGTAAATAAATAAATATGTATATATATATATTTATATATATACATATTATTTTCTAAAATTAGAAAAAATAAAAATAAAATAAACAATTGAGGGGTGGCTACCAGTGGGCAACGAGCGAGCCTCAGAAAAGGCTGGGGGTGGCTCGCAGCCACCTCAGCCACCTTCGGGTGGCCCCCGTGAGGCCCCTGTGTCATATCCTCCCCCAAACCGGAAGCCACCCACTATTTTCTTTTTTTTTTTAAAAAAAATAATAATTGATTTACAAAGTTTATATATTTATATTTTTTGTTTGATTTTTTATTTGGGGGTTTTTTTGTCTTTTAATGAGATTTAATGGTTAAAAGAGAATATTCCATCCAATTTGGGAAGAAAATGGTTGTCTGATAGGGTCGGGAAGTAAAGTTGGCAATTCATGCGAGGAAATTGACAATGCGTAGTAATTGATAGGGGAAAAAGGTAATTACTCCTAAAAAAAACAACTAGCATGTTTTAGTGGATAATGATGTCATCAACTTTACTATTTACTTTTCAAGGTTGTATTAATAGTACCATTACTAAAAGGGATTTTGCTTTTTGTTAACCACACTTTCTTTCATGTATAGAAACATGAGAAAACTGGACCATTTCAAACGGAGGAAGCACTCTCCTTCATTCTTGCAATTACAATTTGAACCATATATAACATTACTATCTAAAAATAATAAATCATACGAAATCAAGCTATTCTTGCTATTACAATTTCAACCATATAACATTACTATCTAAAAGTAATAAAATCATACTAAATCATGCAATTCTTTTTTAGGATGATCTAAAATTGAGACTATTTATATGGCACACCATCAATGCATTTTGCCAACAAAATATTTCCCCAAGCACGTTCCAAAAGTTAAATGATGCCGAAAGTGAGATTTCTGTCTTTTTTATTTACCGTTGTTGCCATAATAATTTTCTTAGACTGCAAGCAAGTGGTCAGCCAAGATGCAATAAAATGTTGCTTTGACAACCACATTGGCAGTTGCGTGCCAAGCACGGATGATAAACGATGCAACCAAATGTGCCTGGATAATTGTAGTAAAGGAGGTTTTTGCAAGGTTCTCGACAGGCCAGCTCCAAATCATTATTGCCACTGTTACTGTTGATTAAGCAGTAGCGTCTATCAACATTAAGGAGACTAAAAGTTTCTCAAAATAAATCACTACGAATTTCTACTTTTCATGTCTACCTCGTGAAAAGTTTCTCAGCCCATATTGTAGCTTGATCATAAAACCATGATATCATTAATTTAATATATATCGTTTATTATATGATTATTGTTCAAATTTGTGTTGTTCTGATTGTGTTGCAACTATCATTAATTTAATATGTACCAGTTATTATTGATCAATGAACTGGCTAGTTTAATTGCTGATAAATACATTAATAAATAACTTATAACACAACGCACTGTTGAAATCACACAACAATTTTACCTGTAGATCACATCAAAACGAATTTTCATAGCGAAAACAAAAAACCCCCGACAAAATACATTAACGAACATACCCTATCACATTGTTGAAGCCATTGGGTGGAAAAAATATTGCTATATTCTTATATATACGCAACATAGACAACAGGTCAAGTAGAAAAATGGTGAGCTTGAATATATGCTCCCTGTTATCTTAGAAGAATGGTGGCCTGGCGTGTAAACGATTGACTAGGAGACTAAAAGTAAGTGATGCGGTTTGTATTCAAGTAAAATGATGTCAATAATAAATTACCACTCGTAATAGAACGAATCCTTGTAGAGTAAGGTTATATTAAGGGTGTCGAACCACAATGACTGCATTTGTGTTGCTATTAAGCTTAAATTACACTAAAGTAGGGTGTGGAACAATTCGGATTCCCTATGCATGACCTATCAAACTGTCTTTATCATGTGTCTGTTTAAACCGTTGCATAACCATCACTCTTATAATCACAGAAAATAAGAATGATTGAGTTCACTCATGGCAAAAAACTTTCCAAGCCAAGATATGAATTGCATAAAGATTGAGTATAAACTTTAAAAATCAATTCTCTAAGTCATGCATATGGAAAAACACTAAATTAAATACCATGAAACAATTAGGACTTGGAAAGGGCAACATCAACACCCTATTACGAATTTAGCTACTCATGGTGATGTTGGAATGGCCTTCTGCATTGTTCATCTTCTCTTCAACTCTCCAAGCCTTGAAGAATATGATTTTGTGTAATTTCCCTTTTCTAAGCACCTACTTCTCTTGAGTGGTTTGTGACATATATATCGGGTGTAAAATAGACCCCTATGAAGAAACGCCACACTTCCGTCTCCTAGCAAAATTAGGGACCTAAAATTATTTCCTTTTTAGTTATGCATTGCCGTCTCACATTGCCTCGCAAATGTGCTTGAGCACAGCTAATGGTGCGCTCGAGCCCTTTCTAAGCTTGAGCTCAATTAATGTTGCCCTCGAGCTCTTCTTATGTGTGCTCGATCACAAGTGTTTCGGTAGCTTCTTGAAATGTGTTTTAAGCCCAAAATCAATTGATTCTTTTTGCATCTTCATTTAGAAACTAAAAACACTAAATAAAAACAAAATCAAAAAGATAATGACGCTAAGGAATTAACATAAGCAAGTTAAGGGGTTTAAATGTGCAACATTCGGCGCTTCTACTAGTAAAGCCTCTTTTATGTAAAACATGATGTTTCTTTTAGCTCAAGTGGATGGATTCTTCCTAGCTAGAATATTATATCACTCATAATCCAAATTAGAAGAGTTTTTGTTTTATGACAATTGGTTTAGTACTCCGTATTTTAGCTTGCATTGTCACAGCTTGGAAAGGAAAAAGATAACACGACACTAGTTTGCTAAAGTTTCGATTTTGGTTATGACTTGTATATGTAACGCCGTACCCTAAATTTCAAGGGAGAAGTGAAATTTTTCTCTCATTTAACCACGATACACTACCACAAATGCCTTAATAATTATATCAACGTAGTAGAAATCCTATAATAAATTTTTGCTTGAATTGATCTTATAATTTCAACAATAAAACTAACGAGAGCTTCTAAGTAATACACAATCTCATCTCAACATATACATCAATGAATATACAATCTTACATCGAATGCAACACATGGAATCAAAAAAATATAAAAAGCCTCACTTGACTCAAGTCAAAAACCCATCACCTAGCATATCCAAACTTACCCTATGATGAAATCTAAGGTTGGCCTCGGACAGACATTAATCCATCAACTTGTAACTTCTGCACAATTATGGGGTCTTCACATTCGCACAACGTATATATGAGTCAACGGTCTCAGTATGCAAAATCAGTCTAAATTAAAATTTGATCTTTGTGATATAAAAACAATAATAATACTAATTCAAAAATTATCAGGATATACCAAAATAATAATTTAGTACCTGTAATAAAATTTTGTCAAAAATACTTGATGGATTCCATTAGTTTGTCACGTCATCACCAATAAAATGATGATACGTGTCATTCTTAATTAAAAGTAAATATATATATATATATATATATATATATATATATATATATATATTATTTTTGAAAAAATAAAAATAAAATAAACAATTGAGGGGTGGCTGCCGGTGGGCAACGAGCGACCCTCAGAATTGGCTGGGGGTGGCTCGCTGCCACCCTCCGACCCACGGGGGTTGCTCGCAGCCACCCCAGCCACCTTTGAGTGGCCCCCGTGAGGCCCCTGTGCCATATCCTCCCCCAAACCGGAAGCCACCCACTATTTTCTTTTTTTTTTAAAAAAAAAGAAAAAAATATATTTAATTTATAAAGTTTATATATTTATATTTTTTGTTCGAATTTTTTATTTAGGGATATTTTTGTCTTTTAATGAGATTTAACGGTTAAAAGAGAATATTCCGTCCAATTTAACCAGTTTCACTAACGAAAGGGGGGTTTTGGGAAGAAAATGGTTGTCTGATAGGGTCGGGAAGTAAGGTTGACAGTTCATGCGAGGAAATTGACAATGCATGGTAGTTGATAGGAGAAAAAGGTAATTACTCCTAAAAAAAAAAAAAATAACTAGCATGTTTTAGTGGATAATGATGTCATCAACTTTACTATTTACTTTTCAAGGTTGTATTAATAGTACCATTATTAAAAGGGATTTTACTTTTTGTTAACCACACTTTCTTTCATGTATAGAAACATGAGAAAACTGGACCATTTCAAACGGAGGAAGCACTCTCCTTAATTCTTGCAATTACAATTTGAACCATATATAACATTACTATCTAAAAATAATAAATCATACGAAATCAAGCTATTCTTGCTAATACAATTTCAACCATGTAACATTACTATCTAAAAGTAATAAAATCATACTAAATCATGCAATTCTTTTTTAGGATGATCTAAAATTGACACTATTTATATGGCACACCATCAATGCATTTTGCCAACAAAATATTTCCCCAAGCACGTTCCAAAAGTTAAATGATGCCGAAAGTGAGATTTCAGTCTTTTTTATTTATCGTTGTTGCCATAATAATTTTCTCAGAGTGCAAGCAAGTGGTTAGTCAAGAAGCAATAAAATGTTGCTTTGACAACCACATTGGCAGTTGTGTGCCAAGCACGGATGATAAACGATGCAACCAAATGTGCCTGGATAATTGTAGTAAAGGAGGTTTTTGCAAGGTGCTCGACAGGCCAGCTCCAAATCATTATTGCCACTGTTACTGTTGATTAAGCAATAGCGTCTATCAACAATAAGGAGACTAAAAGTTTCTCCGAATAAATTACTACGAGTTTCTACTTTTCATGTCTACATCGTGAAAAGTTTCTCGGCCCATATTGTAGCTTGATCATAAAACCATGATATCATTAATTTAATATATATCGTTTATTATATGATTATTGTTCAAATTTGTTTGTTTTGATAGTGTTGCAACTATCATTAATTTAATATGTACCGGTTATTATTGATCAATGTACTGGCTAGTTTAATTGGTGATAAATACATTAATAAATGACTTATAACACAAAGCACTGTTGAAATCACACAACAATTTTACCTGTAGATCACATCAAAACACATTTTCATAGCGAAAACAAAAAACCCCCCGACAAAATACATTAACAAACATACCCTATCACATTGTTGAAGCCATTGGGTGAAAAAAATATTGCTATATTCTTATATATAGGCAACATAGACAAGAGGTCAAGTAGAAAAATGGTGAGCTTGAATATATGCTCCCTATTATCTTAGAAGAATGGTGGCTTGGCGTGTAAACGATTGACTAGGAGACTAAAAGTAAGTGATGCGGTTTGTATTCAAGTAAAATGATATCAATAATAAATTACCACTCGTAATAGAACAAATCCTTGTAGAGTAAGGTTATATTAAGGGTGTCGAACCTCAATGACTGCATTGGTGTTGCTATTAAGCTTAAATTACACTAAACTAGGGTGTGAAACAATTCGGATTCCCTATGCATGACCTACCAAACTGTCTTTATCATGTGTGAGTTTAAACCGTTGCATAACCATCACTCTTGTAATCATAGAAAATAAGAATGATTGAGTTCACTCATGTCAAAAAGCTTTCTAAGCCAAGATATGAATTGCATAAAGATTGAGTATAAACTTTAAAAATCAATTCTCTGAGTTATACAACCATCATGCATATTGAAAAAGCAGTTTTTTTAAATATAATGAAACAATTAGGACTTGGAAAGGGCTACATCAACACCCTATTACGAATTTAGCTACTCATGGTGATGTTGGAATGGCCTTTTGCCTTGTTCATCTTCTCTTCAACTCTCCAAGCCTTGAAGAAGATGATTTTGTGTAATTTCCCTTTTCTAAGCACCTACTTCTCTTGAGTGGTTTGTGACATATATATCGAGTGTAAAATAAACCCTGGGACCCCTCTGAAGAAACGCCACACTTCCGTCTCCTAGCCGAATTGGGGACCTAAAATTATTTCCTTTTTAGTTATGCATTGCCATCTGACATTGCCGCGCAAGTGCGCTCAAGCTCAGTTGATAGTGCACTCGAGCCCTTTCTGATCTCGAACTCAGTTAATGTTGCCCTCGAGCTCTTCTTATGTGTGCTCGATCACAAGTGTTTTAGCAGCTTCTTGAAATGTGTTTTAAGCAAAAAATCAATTGAATTTTTTGCATGTACATTTAGAAACTAAAAACACTAAAACAACACAAAATCAAAAAGATAATGATGCTAACGAATTAACATAAGCAAGTTAAGGGGCTTGAATGTGCAATATTGGGCACTTATCAATAGTAAGGCCTATTTTACGTAAAACATGGGGTTCCTTTTTGCTCAAGTGGATGGATTCTTCCTAACCAAAATCCATCCACTTGAGCAAAATGTCATCTAATCGAAATTAGATGACTTTTTTTTTTGTTATAATAGGTTTAGTACTCTGTATTTTAGCTGGCACTATCATAACATGAAAGGGAAAAATATAACACGCCACTAGTTTGATAAAGTTTTGGTTTTGGTTATGACTTGTATATGTAACGCCCTACCCTAAATTTCGAGGGAGAAGTGAAATTTTTCTCTCATTTAACCATGAGACGCTACCATTAATGCCTTAATTAATAAATCAATGCAGTAAAAATCTTTCAATAAATTTTTGCTTGAATTGACCTTGTAATTTCAACAATAAAACTAACGAGAGCTTCTAAGTAATACACAATCTCATCTCAACATATACATCAATGAATATACAATCTTACATCAAATGCCACACAAGGCATCAAAGAAATATAAAGAGCCTCACTTGACTCAAGTTAGAAACCCATCACCTACCATATCCAAACTTACCTTTTGACGAAATCTAAGGTTGGCCTCGAACAGACACTAATCCATCAACTTGCAACATCTGTAGGATTATGGGATCATCACATTCGCACGACGTATAATGAGCCCGCGGTCTTAGTTTGTATAGAAATTACCATGTTTTCCCAATGTGGCGACTTTTCGCTTTCTATTTGAGTTTACAATAACATCTGCTCATCATAACATTTAAAAACACTTTGTAGCTAAAGACGTAAACCATTTATGAAAACCTTTTAAGTATAATATCTTAGCCTAGGACATATGTGCATGATCCAATCTCAGATACACACATATAAACCCATCAAAGTTATAATACGAACATCTATATGACATAACCTAACCATACATATCGACATGCGTCCCGTAACTCAAGAGATGTTACTGTGCTGTAGCGAGCGTGTGCACTCGAGCTTACAGAAGTTGTGCTCGAGCACATTGATGAAGACTGTTTGGCTCGAGCACACACGGGGATGGGCTCGAGCGCAATATGCAAATTCTCCCAGTAATGGCGGACCTGAAACAGAAAAACAGAAAACAGAATCAACGAAAAATAAAATACAGAAAAACATAAAAGAATCTAGTTAAATTCAATCTTTAAAACTTAACTAGTGTTTATTATACTTACTAGGACTGTGGGCTCACTTATTCGCATGTGTAATCGTGGTTTCAATTGGGGTAATCCTCCATTACATAGATCTTGCAGGTGTGGAAATTGGTATTGACCCGTATTTGATTCTAGATGTCTACAATTATTGTGCAATGACTGGAGCTAAATCAGTCTTAAATTTGAATAAACGTCATGTGGCATATTTTAATGATTATGTATAAACAATCGGGTTTAAATTTTAAATACTTGATATTATGACATATAAGGTCGCATATATTTTATTAGTGACTTACGATGTCAAAGAGAAATCAAAAAATTTCGATGCAAGATGTTGACACTTACAACTTTACTTTAAAATAAAAAATAAATAAATAAATAAAACAAAAACATCTAGGGTGTTTCAGAGGATAATGATGTCATCAGCTTCGCTATTTTCTTTTCAAGGTTGTATTAATAGTAGCATTATTAAAAGGGATTTTTCTTTTTGATAACCACACTTTCTTTCATGTATAGAACCATGAGAAAACTAGACCATTTCAAATGGAGGAAGCACTCTCCGTAATTCTTGCAATTACAATTTGAACCATATATAACATTACTATCTAAAAATAATAAATCATACGAAATCAAGCTATTCTCGCTATTACAATTTCAACCATACTATCGAAATGTAAAAAATCAGACTAAATCATGCAATTCTTTTTTAAGATGGTCTAAAATTGATACTATTTATACAGCACACCATCAATGCATAATGCCAATAAAATATTTCCCCAAGCATGTTCCTAAAGTTAAATGATGCCGAAAGTGAGATTTCAGCCTCTTTTATTTATCGTTGTTGCCATAATAATTTTCTCAGACTACAAGCAAGTGGTGAGTCGAGACGCAATAAAATGTTGCTTTGACAACCACATTGGGAGTTGCGAGCCAAGGACGGATGATAAACAATGCAACCAAATGTGCTGGATAACTATAGTAGAGGAAGTTTTTGCAAGGTTTTCGATAGGCCGTCTCTGAATCATTATTGCCATTGCTACTGTTGATTAAGTAGTAGCGTCTATCAACAACAAGGAGACTAAAAGTTTCTCCAAATAAATCACTACGAATTTATGCTTATCTTGTCTACATCATGAAAAGTTTCTCATCCCATATTGTAGCTTGATCATAAAACCATGGTACCATTAATTTAATATATATCATTTATTATATGGTTATTGTTCAATTTTGTTTATTTTGATTGTGTTGCAACTATCATTAATTTAATGTGTACCGGTTATCATTGATCAATGTACTGGTTAGTTTAATTGCTGACAAATACATTAATAAATAACCTATAACACAAAGCATTGTTCAAATCACACCACAATTTTACCTATAGATCACATCAAAACACATTTTCATAGTGAAAACAAAAAACACCCTATAAAACATATTAACAAACATACCCTATCACCTTGTTGAAGCTATTGAGAGAAAAAAATATTGCTATATTCTTATAAAAGGGCAACATAGACAACAGGTCAAGTAGCAAAATGGTGAGCTAGAATATATGCTCCCTGTTATCTTAGAAGATTGGTGGCTTGGTGTGGAAATGATCAACTAGGAGACTGGAAGTAAGTGATGTGGTTTGGGTTAAAGTAAAAATATATCAAGAATAAATTACCACTCTCAATAGATAGAATCCTTGTAGTATAGGGTTATATTAAGGGTGTCGAACCTCAAGAACTACATTGGTGTTGCTATTAAGCTTATCAAGATTGCTCTAACCTAATTCTAAGAGATTGGTTTTTGTTTTCAAAACTAAATGCATAGAAGTAAAGGTAAAGTAAATTGCAGTGGGGGGAGAAAGAGGGGATTGACTTCACCGGCCACTAACAACATAAAAATGGTTATGTTGGGATTATGCCCTGAATCTCAATAATTTTATATATCTGTGTTGACATTCAAATGTTTGTTATGCATATAGATGTTATATTCACTTATTAAAATTAATTGAGCATATAGCACATAAAATGTCTTTTACATGCTTATTACAATGTTTATCATATTTGTTAGGTTTAGGTTGGCCGTATTTAATGATCAAAACATTTGTTTGTATTTTCCCACTCTTCTCCAACTGTTGGGGTGAAGATTGGAAGTTTGTTAGAGTTCTTTGCTTTCTCGTTGGATGGGGCGTTAGAACAAGCTCATGACGGGACTTAATGAGTGCTCTCTGGTTTCCCGTCAGGAGCCCTGCCAGGGCGGGACATGTAACGGGAAGTTTCTGTTTTCCTGTTAGAAGTCGCATCAGAACGGGACATGTAACGGGAAGTTTCCTAAGGGCTCAAATCCACCCTAGAGTAGGTTTTCAGTCTCCTATTCCAATTGAGAGACTGACCTACGAATTTTCTAGGATTCCTATGGCTTCTAGGACTTGTTTGCTCCCTATAAATAGACCCCTAAGCTTCAAGAGAAGGTGTGCTTAGCTTTAAACATAAATATTCTTCTTGGAGGCTTGACAAGTTAAAGAGAAGAAGATCATTGCAGGTGGCCATCCCAGCACCACGATGAGCAGCAAACTTTATAATATGGCGTTGATGTTGCCCTTTCCAAGTAACAATGGTTTAATTGTATTTCAATTTGCGTTTTCCTATATTATGCACGATGGTTGTATAACTGTGAGAATTGATCTTAACCTTTATATTCAATCATTATGAATTTCTTATCTCGTCTTAGAAAGTCTTTATATTGATTGAACTCAATCCTTCATATTTTCTGTGATTATATGAATGATTGGTATACAACGGTTTTAATTGGCACATGATCAATAGGATTAGATAGACCATGCCTAGGGAAGATGGATTGTACTACACCTTAGTTTAGTGTAATTTAAGTAGACACTTCGTATGAATCGAAGATGGGTTATACTATTTCATTGATTGTGTGTATCCTATTAAGGAATTAGATAGGCCATACGCAGGAAAGATGGATCGTACCGCATCTTAGTGGTTAGGTGGACGGTCCATGCCAGCCGAAGATGGGTTATACTTATTTCTTAAATGATGGTATTTTCTTGATTACTTGAGTTGAGACGAGCCCTATATCATGCATAGTATGAATTTTCCTTATTAATTTATGATTGAGCATTGTTATGCAGTTAGTGGTGAAATCAACCACCTATTCTATCTCTCATCACTACTCTTTTATTATTTTATGCGTTTACTTTATAAATCCAAAAGCAAATCAACCATATTATAAATTGAGTTATATTGAATCTTGAAAAGCTTGATAACAACACCCCGCAGTCCTTGAGGTTTAACACCCTAGATAGCCCTATCCGACAAGGATTCGTTCTACGGCGAGTGGTAATTTATTGTTTATATATTTTTACTTTAACAAGACAACATCAATCGTCATGACGGGATGTGAAGGAGTAAAGAAGGAACTCCCTAGTCTCTCCTCATATGAATCGTTAGGACGGAACATGTGTTGCAACTAAAGAAGAAGCTCCTTGGTTTCTCGTCAAGACGGACTCGTGACGAGGCTGACATGTTTTTGTTCTTAACGTCATGAAGAGACTCCTTCCCCGTTAAGACTTGGACATTTCCAGATCTCAGATCTGTGTATTTTGTTCATCACGTCTTGACTGCCCCTTAGTGGTTTTTCCCTTTGATTGGTTTTCGTCAACAAGTTTTGGTGTTGTGGTTGTGATGTTTTAATTTTTGCTGTATATGATTATATATGTATTTTCATTATCTTTCATTTTAATTTGGTGGCTGGGGTTAGAACAAGATCCTCAGATTTGATCATTCTCCATTGTTGTTCCCTTTTTACAGTTTGATAATATTTTCACAACAATGCACTTCACTTAACTGTTATTTGGTTGGAGTATCACTATATTTTTTAGGACAAGTGTTTTTGCATTCAAGTTTGGGGGTATGATATGCCCCAAATTTTATCACTTAGGTATACCTATCCTCTTGCTATTGTTTTCTAACTCTATCTACACATTGAGGACAACATGTGCTTCATGTTTGGGGTATGGAACAATATCATTGCCCAATTTTTTATTTATTTTTTTAATTATGTTATTTATGAGCATGCAGTTAAACTGTAATTTTGATTTGCATTTCATTGATGACGTAAAACATTAAAGTTGTGTTGTTTTCATGTTTTCAGGTTCTAAATGAAGATGCAAGAAATTTCATTGATTTAGAGCTTAAAACACATTTTAAGGAGCTCCTAAAGCATGAGAGATTGAGCACAGTCAAAAACAAGGGCTCGAGCGCCACATACTTGGGCTTGAGCGCACCTGCACTCGAGTAGTTCTTTCCTTAGGGTCGAGCGCATTGGCACTCGAGCGCCTGCTTCACTGGGATTGAACGCATTTGCACCAACTTGCTGGACAAAAACGTAGAATTGATATGTAAACTAGTTTAGGTCACCTAATTCGAATAGGGGATGAAAGTACAACGTTTCTAGGACTCCAAGGGCTCCTAGGGTTTATCTTAAACCTTATAAATAGTGACTAAACTGCTCAAGAGAGGGGGTGCTTAGTTCTACGGAGATTTTAGATAAATATCTTCTCGGAGGCTTGAAGAGTGGAAGAGAAGATGAATGTTGTCTTAATTATCTACTTAAATCAATAGGCAAATAATTGGATGTTTTACCTGCAAGTGCACGGGGTCAACACAGTAGTATAGTGTGCAAATTCGGGGTCATTCCCACGAGGATTGCTAAATTTTGTCTAAATTTAATTCCATAAGTAAAACAAAACAGAAATTGATTTTTGATTTGATGATAATAAAAAGGTAGGGCTTTGATATCCACCACTAATTATATTTAGCTAATATATCAATATACCAATGTTTTGAGCATGTTATGTCTATCTAATGTTTGTCAACTTAAGGGCAAGGGTGTATACTCTAACTCTTTTCTTTCCTAAAGGATTTAGCATGGTGTATACTAAGTCGTTCTTTAGGAAAGCATATATTCTATCGAAATCGATAAACACATAAGGCCTAGGGCGTGGGTGTATACTTCCGGTTCTTCATGTTGATTAACCCAAGAACCCGGTGTGGATTACTTTAGTTACTTATGTTAAACCCAGGACTCAGTCATCCAAATTGATTTAACTAACTAGTCCATACCACATGCACATGTTGATCAGGCACACACATATGAGGAATTTATAAAAACGGGAATTAATCAATTTAGATATCACAACAAGATCATCACAAGGGCGCCAATATTGAATATCAACTAAACATAATTAGGGCTTCAATCTAGCCCTACTAAATAAATTAGTTACACATGAAGTTGATGTTAAACATTTTCATAAAATAAAAGAAAAGAAATGAAAAGAATAAACCCGAAACTTGAACTTGAAGAGCTCCAATTCTTCTCCTTCAAAAGTGTGTCTTTTCCCGCTTGATTATTCTCAAGGTTTAGAGGTCTATTTATAGGGCTTCAGAAGTCCTTGTTACACTAGTAAACCTAGAAAATTCGTAGGGTTTTAGTCATATTACAAGTGCGACTCAGAAAACACTAATATGGAAGGAAAGGGAGTCTGTCTGCAGCTTATAGAATTTTCCAGCGCACAGGTGTGATCGATCGAAACCCGTGTGCGATCAATCACAGTGCGATTAATCACAAGTCACCTGCGATTGATCACACTACCAGAAACTCCAACTTTTCCAAAATTCTCTTTTTTGAGCCCAAATCTTCCAGATTTACTTCCTTTTCTTCCAAAAACCTACAAAAGCATGGAAAACAAATAAAAGAACTAAAATAGGATAGATTAACTAAAACTAAAGGATTAAAACATGTAAGTTAAGGGCTAAATATATGAATATTTTAGCAATTAACACACCCCCAAACTTACATATTGCTAGTCCCTTAGCAATACAAAACTAAAAAAAAAATGAAAAACAGAGAACAAAAAGATAAATCAATCTTTAGTGGGATGTACGATTGCATTTAGCATATGTAACAAGCCTTTTAAACCTCTAGGAATTCCCTAGAGGACTAGTGAAGTCTCGTGAGGGTTTTCCAGAAATGTTACCCACAAACATCATGCACAGTTCATGCTATCCCCAAAAATTAAGTATCACTTCAAGATCATGATTTTTAATCATTAGCAAGTTTAAAAAGATGAACTCCATCTTCACAATGAATTGGAATTTCAAAGTTCAATTACTTACAAAGGACATGCTAAAACATCACAAGTTTGAAAACAGTGTGAAGTGAACTTAGCACAAAATTATGAGGCTTCCAAATCTTTCCAACATGTAATGTCTCCATCTCTCAAAATTCATTGAAATTCCTATTAGAATGAACAACCACGGCAGATTTCTTTTTCTCTTCTCTTTTTTTTTTTTTTGGTCAGGTTGTGCAATGTTTGGTTCCCTTAAGCTTTCTAATTGACCCATGTAGCGAGTATTAAGTCAATGACTCCCAAACCAGATGGTTTTAGGGCATTAGGTGTAGAGACACCTCTAAGGACTTACAAACTCGAGTCAAAAAGGCTACAAAACCAAACTAACCATGACATTGATCAAATCTAAATTTTTCACCTTTTGACGTGAACACTCAATGCTTTGAGGAAAGAGGTCCAGTTACTCAGTGAAAAGCTTATCAATGATCATTTATTTCATCAATTTTTTTTTTTTCAAATATATGCCAAGGTGTCCATCTAATAAGTCATCCAATTTCATCCAAGATACATAAACACACATATCAGACCTCATGGCATACCTCACAAATTATGTTCTAATGTGCTTGTGTAATTAGATAAACATGTGATTTTTCAACTGTGCTAAACAAGTAACCAAACTAACAGATTCACTCATCAGATCATGTGTTCAAAATTTTAAGCTCATTGATGAATTCAAGCCATAATTCTTTTAGATTAACTAAAATTTGTAGGGTTAACATGAACATGCATAATTTTTTTTTTTTTTTTTCAATTAAACAAACAAACATACAAAACAAATAACATGAAATTGAGACAAAGTGTGTGTGAACAACATGTGTGCCCATACCCCCAAACTTAAATGACACATTGTCCCCAATGTGTCTAAATAAAGGAAAGAGTGTACCCGGGAGATGGACGACATAGTCTTGGAAAGCATGGCTCATAGCACAACCCCAAACTTGGATTGAAGCACACTTGTCCCTACAAAATAAGAAAACACCAAAAACAAGTAAAAAAGCAACAAAATTAAAGATAGATAAAAAGATTAACTTAAAACACACTAAACAAAACAAAAATAAAATGTTAAACTATGGGGTGCCTCCCATGAGCGCTAAGTTTAACGTCTTCAGCCAGACAGTGGTCCCTGCTCAATGCTGTGCAGAAGATGATGCTCCAGATGGTGGTGGCAACTGGCTAAGAATGGACTGTATCAATTCTTCTAAGGCTGCTAGTCTTTTATCCATCAGGACTATATCCTCCCGAGCCTCCCTTCTTTGATCAGCCAACTTTCTCCGAAGGCCTGACATTTCGTCACTGAGTGAGCGATACTGTGCTGCATGAAAGATGATCGGGGCCTCCTTCTCTGCTGCTTTTAGCTCTGCTGGAGGTTCATCTTCGGCCATCAGCTCGGGCTCACTCTCTTCCGCACCAGCTGCTGGTGCTGGAGGTGCCCAGGTAATATGGGAGCAGCTCTTGTTCCATTGGCAAATGCCAAAGATGGGGGTAGTAGTGACTGGCTCATCAGCTGCAGTGCCCTCGATGCCTCTTCTGGAGGATGTAGGTGATTAAGTATGGGAAAGGTAGTCCCCATGAGTGAGTGGATTCAACTCCTCCAATGTGCACTCCATTCCAAAATTTGTGAATTTGGCTCCAAATGATATCGAGAATGCACTACTAGGCACCTTTATAGAAGGTGTAGAGGGTTTGGACAAATTGATCCCGCCTCTGAGTTTTGTGCCCCAAGGGAAAAGCATTGCGGTGCAATATGGAGTCCACAAACCAAAGCCGTTGAGGTAGCTTGGACCGGCTACCGGCATTATGATGGGCATCGGCATACTGCCCTTGGTACATGTCCTCAATGATTTCCGCCACATAGAATCGGGGCGGTTGCTCGGCAAGCTGTGCTATTTCTAGAGGGTGCTCATCATTGCATTGGAGTGCAGTGGAAATGTCGGCCCTTGTCAAGTCAACAGCTCGGCCTTGCACTTTGGAAGAGAGGACAGCCGGCCTGTTGTAATCATAGGACAGGTGGCCACAGAACTTGATCACCAATTTTCTGTAGGCAGTGGAGGTGACTGGCTTGGAAAGCTTTTTGAGCCCCCAACGCTTGAATTCGATGACCGCAAATTGAGTCACCTCTAGGTTTTGAAAATCTTCCCGAATGGTGAAGGTTGTCTCAAATAGCAGCTCCCACTCCTCAAAAGTGGGCAGGGGAGAAGTGGCTTGGGTATCGGAGCCCGGGAAGATGAAGCCCGAGTTTTTGGCATGACGCTGTTGGGTCGAGAATTCTGTCAAACACCTGGTGTGCACTGGGATGGCCAAAGTTCTGAAAACACCGCAACAATAGCCCAAAACCCCTGCAAAATATCAAAACCCAATATAGAGAGGCAATGTGGGTGGATGAACAACCACAATTGCAGAAAATGATGATAAAAATGGTGAGTGGGTCGAAAGGGATTCGGGGTTTTGAAGGTTGATGGTGGGAGAATGGTGGTGGCCGCAGGTGAGAATGGGCACGTGCAGGTGCAATTGAGGTGTGGTGGTGATTGTTTAAGGCCAGTGGAAGCGAGGAGAAGTGGTGGTGTGCTGGTGGATGTGGAGTTGCAGTGATGGGTTGTGGGGGTGGTGTGTATGGCGCAGGGGAAAATGAAGGGGGAATGGGGGAAAAGTGACCTAAAATAGGTCATGTGGCCTACTACCCGAGTGCGCTCGATCGCACGCATGGTGCGCTCGATCACACTAGCTCAATGGTGTGCATGTGTGGGTGATGTGCGCCCGAACGCACACATGGTGCGCTCGATCGCACTAACAGAATGTAAAATGGCCAAAATTTGGTTACTGCACTCGATCGCACTCAGGGTGCGTTCAATCACAGTAACAGAATGTAACAAAAATGACCAGGGACTTGAAACACTCAAACACTAAAGTAAAATAAAACACAAAGTCAAGCAAAATAAAACAAACAACAAAATAAAAAGGATATGCTATGGGGTGCCTCCCATTAGCGCTAAGTTTAACGTCTTCAGCCAGACGGTGGTACTTTAAACTTGAAGAAACAATCTTTCCTTCTCTTGCACCAAAGGGAATGAATTTTTTCTACTGTAAGGTAATTCCAGATGTCTATAGATCGGGGAGGACCATTCTGAGTCTTTTCAAACAGTTTCTCATCCAGAAGGGAATCATGTACTGAAATAAAATAAGAAGAAAACTTAGGGAGCTTTTCTATCTTGATGTTCTCAAATTGCTCATCACATAGCCCCAACAGACTTCTCTCTTGGATTCTTAGGAATTCGGGAGTAGATGTTGAAGAAGTTTCAGTGCTCTATTCCCTTTCCCGATGTAGCTCCTCTAGAACTTTGGTTTGCTCCCCATTCCCCTCTTCCACTTGATTTTCAACCATCTCTTCTCTTGTCAACATGACAACTTGCTCATGATAGTAGGTGCACTCTTCCTCCATGTAATGCTCATAAGGATTGGCCACCAACTCACTTTGACACTCTTCTTCTTCTTCTTTAAATGTATCTGATTTTTGCTTGAGGTGGGCCTCCTTCCATTCAAATGATTGCTCTCTTTCCTCCATGTGGCTAAGATGAGCTACCACATGTTTTGTAAAGTCAGCAACTGCTTCTTCTAAGGTAGACCTTTTTGGAGGAGGTGGTTCTTCCTGATATTGTTGATGTGGAGAAGAATTCAAATGATCATATATGGGAGATGGCTCCTCTTCTTGGTATTGTGGAGGCCAGTAGGTGGAAGATGGCTCCTCTTGATATGCTTCTTCTTCTTTGAGACTATTGCCTTTCGGTTTGAAGTAGGTCTTCATCTCCTCATATGCTTGTTATGTAGTCTTAATCAATGTATTTACCATATCTATAAGAGAATGTGGTTCAGCCTGACATTGCTGTTGTGGAGCTGATTGAGAGGAATATGCATGATCATAGAATTGCTGATATGAGTGATGTTGCAGTCCATGAGATTGTTGAGCATGAATTCCGGGAGCTTGAGCTTGCCATGAGAGATTGGACTGTTGGCTCCATGTTGGGTTACAAGAATCAAAATAGCGGCCGTTCCCCGGTCTAGAGAACGATGTGTTCTTATGCCCAAAAACTTTGTTAGAAATTTGTCTTATTGAAGGACATTCTCTAACATAATGATAAGGGTCATGGCATAATGAACATGGTCCATGGGGTGTCGGAACGCCTCCCACATGTATGAAAATAAAATAAACTAACAAAACGAAGTTAAAATTAAAAGGAAAATAAAAACAAAATTAAAAATAAAAACTTACTAATATGCAAACTCGAATGACCTTGCATGAAATAAAAGAAAAAAAAAATCAGATCTATAATTAGTGCATTAACTATGTTGCTCTCTGGATGTGTGATTGATCTCACCATGAGGTGCACTCGATCGCATTGGTGAGCTCGATCACCCTGATTGGGCGCTCGACCGCACCTCCAGAGGGAAAACAGGAACTGCGGAAAAAAAAATTAGAAAAACAGAATTAAATTAGAGAAAGAAAACAAAATCTAAAATTGAAAATTAAAATAACGCAACTAAAGGAAAATAATTCTAAACAAAATTGGCTGCAATCCCCAGCAATGGCGCCAAAAACTTGTTGTCTCAATTATCTACTTAAATTAATAGGCGAATAATTGGATGTTTTACCTGCAAGTGCACGAGGTCAACACAGTAGTATAGTGTGCAAATACGGGGTCATTCCCACAAGGATTGCTAAATTTTGTCTAAAATTAAATTCCAAAAGTAAAACAAAACAAAGATTGATTTTTGATTTGATGATAATAAAAAGGTAGGGCTTTGATATCCACCACTAATTATATTTAGCTAATATATCAATATGCCAATGTTTTGATCATGTTATGTCTATCTAATGTTTGTCAACTTAAGGGCATGGGTGTATACTCCTTAAGTTATAGATTTCCCTAAGCAACGAGTTAGGTATGGGTGTATACTCTAACTATTTTCTTTCCTAAAGGATTTAGCATGGTGTATACTAAGTCATTCTTTCGGAAAGCATATATTCTGTCGAAATCGACAAACACATGAGGCCTAGGGCGCATGAGTGTATACTCCTAGTTCCCCTTGTTGATTAACCCAAGAACCCGGTGTGGATTACTTTTGTTACTTATGTTAAACCCAGGACTCGGCCATCCAAATTGATTTAACTAACTAGTCCATACCACATGCACATGTTGATCAGGCACACACATATGAGGAATTCATGAAAACAGGAATTAATCAATTTAGATATCACAACAAGATCATCACAAGGGTGCCAATATTGAATATCAACTAAACATAATTAGGGTTTCAATCTAGCCCTACTAAATAAATTAGTTACACATGAAGTTGATGTTAAACATCTTCATAAAATAAAAGAAAATAAAGGAAAAGAATAAACCCGAAACTTGAACTTGAAGAGCTCCAATTCTTCTCCTTCAAAAGTGTGTCTTTTCCCGCTTGATTATTCTCAAGGTTTAGAGGTCTATTTATAGGGCTTTAAAAGTCCTTGTTACATTAGTAAACCTAGAAAATTCATAGGGTTTTAGTCCTATTACAAGTGGGACTTGGAAAACCCTAATATGGAAGGAAAGGGAGTTTGTCCGCAGCTTCTAGAATTCTCTAGCGCACAGGTACGATCGATCACAATGCGATCGATCACAAATCACCTACGATCAATCACACTACTAGAAACTCCAACTTTTCCAAAATTCTCTTTTTGAGCCCAAATCTTCCAAATTTACAGAAACTCCAATTTTTCCAAAATTCTCTTTTCGAGCTCAAATCTTCCAGATTTACTTCATTTTCTTCTAAAAGCCTACAAAAGCATGGAAAACACATAAAGGAACTAAAATAGCATAAATTAACTAAAACTAAAGGATTAAAACATGTAAGTTAAGTGCTAAAAATATGAATATTTTAGCACTTAACAATGAACATGGCAGAAGGCCATCCTAGCATCTCCATGAGCAACTAATTCTGTAATAGAGAGTTGATGTAGCCCTTTCCAAGTAACAATGGTTTGATGGTATTTTTATTTAGGGTTTTTCTATATGTGCACGATGGTTGTATAACTATGAGAATTGATCTTTAATGCTTATGTTAAATCTTGATAGAATTCTTATCTTGTCTTCGAAAGCCTTTTATCTTGATTGAACTCAATCATTCTTATTTTCTATGATTGTAAGAATGATGGTTATGCAACGGTTTTAACTGACATATGATCAAGAGGGTTTGATAGACCATGCTTAGGAAAGACGAATCATTCTACATCCTAGTTTACTGTAATTTAGGTAAACAATTCGTACTAACCAAAAATGAGTTATACTTATCCTTTGATTGCGTATCACAGAATATCATACTCAATGGTATGAGCAACTTTTAAAACTTGTTGTTGATAGTCATAAATGGAACTGGGAACCTCAAATGACATGTCCTGGTCATGAGAAGTAAGGACGCTTCAAGTTAATATGTTGGGGTATAGGCAAGGTTGTGCCATACATCGAACAGGACCACGCGATTCATCAATTGTTTATAGTGTCGTAACAATTGATGTACATGTGGTAGGCACCGAATGTTGCACATTCAAGCCCCTTAAGGCGCACATGTTAATTCCTTAGCACTGTTATTTTTTTGATTTTGTGTTGTTTTAGTGTTTTCAAGTTTTTAATAATGATGCAAGAAATTCCATTGAATTTGGGCTTAAAGCACATTTTGAAAACACCTAGAAGATGTGGTTAAGCCTAAAAAATCATAATGGATTACCTATATGATGTGGTTAAATTTAATCAAATCAAGGAAATGATTAAATCGGAATTTCTCTAATTGGAGTCAAAATCGGATTAGATTAATTTTTGGATTTTGCACATGTCTTAGTATTTTGAATCATAACTTTCAGCTCGTGTATTGCAATGGAAATCTAACTCAAAATAATACAAATCATTGTGAAATACACATTTCCTAATTCAGATGTTTGTTATGCCAAAATCATCTCGAAATATAAGGACAAAAATCTGGGGAGACTGAAGTACGATTTTTCTTGGATTCCTAGGCCTTTTAGGGTTTGTTGTACACCCTATAAATAGGCTTCAAAGCCATGAAGAAAGGGTGCTTAGTTTTAGAGAGGAAATATCTTTTTGGAGGCTTGAAGAGTTGAAAAGAAGATGAACTTGGCAGGAGGCCATTCTAGCACCACCATGAGCGGCAAAACTCGTAATAGGGTGTTGATGTAGCCCTTTCCCAGTAATGATGGTTTAATTGTATTTTAAGTTAGGGATTTTCTATATGTATGATGGTTGTATAACTTAGAAATTTGGTTTTAAAGTTTATATTCAATCATTATGATATTATTCTCTTGTCTTAGAAAGCTTTTTATCTTGAATGAACTCAATCCTTCATATTTTCTATGATTATATGAATGATTGTTATACAACAGTTTTAACTGACACATGATCAAGAGGGTTTGATAGGCCATGCCCAGGGACCGTGAATTACTCTACACCCTAGCTTAGTGTAATATAGGTAGACAATTCGTACGACCCATAGATGAGTTATGCTTTTCCCTTAAATGCATGTAACTGATTAAGCGATTTGATAGTCCATATCTAGGGAAGACAAACCATACCACATCTAGAGGTTAGGCAGATGGTACGTGACTACCGAAGATGGATTACACTTATTTTTAAATTATGGTATTTTCTTGACTACTCGAGTGAGATGAGCCCTATATCATGCAAAATATGAATTTCCCTTGTTAATTTATGATTGACCATTGTTATATGTTGTGCCAAATACCCACCTAAATTAATAGTGAAATACTTAGTACGTTTTACTCACAAGTGCACAAGATCAAACAATAGTATAGCAAGAAATACGAGATCATTCCCACGAGGATTGGTAAATTATGTTTAGAAGCAATTTCCTATTTAATTAAACAGATAAAATTCAATTGTCACGATTGAATTAAAATAAAGAAATAAAATAAAAGATAAACTAGAACTAAAAAGGATTAGGGTTTCGATATCCACCACTGATCAGACTAATTTAGATAACAATATGCCAATGCGCCAATCATACTAGTATAATTAATATTTGTCAACCTAAGGGCATGAGTGTATACTCCTTAAGCTATATATTTCCCTAAGCAACAAATTAGGCATGTTTGTATACTCAAATTCTTTTCTTTCTTAAAGGATTTAGCATGGGTGTATACTAAGTTGTTCTTTAAGAAAGTATAAATCTGTGAAAATCAACAAACACATGAGGCCTAGGGCATGGGTGTATACTCCTAGTTCCCTATGTTGATTAACCCAAGAACCTGATGTGGATTTCTTTTGTTACTCTTATTAACCCCAGGACTCGGGCATCCAAATTGATTTAATTAACTAATCCATACCACATGCATATGTTGATCAGGCAAACACATATGAGGAACTCAAGAAAACAGGAATTAATCAAGCTAAATACACCAAAATATAATTGTAGCAAATGAGCCAATATTTAAATCCTAAATAGACATGACTAGGGCTTCAATCTAGCCCCAGTTAAAATATAAACTACATAACAAAAATAAAAGGTGGAAGAGAAGAAAAACCCAAACTCCTCTTGATCTAGCCTTTAGTTTCTTTCCAGAGCTTGTGTCTCCTTCTCCACACCCTTTCCTAGGAGCTAAGAGGTCTATTTGTAGGCCTCTAGAAATCCTAGAACCCCTAGTAAACCTAAAAAATTCGTCGGGTTTAGTCCTATTACAAGTAGGGCTTGGAATACCCTTAATATGGAAGGAAAAGGAATTGTAACTGTAGCTGACTATTCTCCAACGCACGGGTGAGATCGATCGCAACCCATGTGTGCTCGATCGGAAACGAGTGTCCTTGTGTGCGCACGAGCACAAGGCTGCACTCATCTAGTCCTTTTGCTAGTAGTGTGCTCGATCGGAGGTCCCCTAAGATCGATCGCACTACCAGAGTCTCCAGCTTTTCCCAAATTCGCTCTTTAAGCCCAATACCTCCAGATTTGCTTCAAAAACAAAGAAAACACATAAAAGAACTAAAATAGCATAAACTATCAAAACTAAGGAATTAACACATATTAGTTAAGGGCTAAAATATGAATATTTTGGCACTTAACATTATGCGGTTAGCAGTAAAATCAACCCCCTATTCTTCGGCCCAATACAATTTATCTTACTTTTACTTTTATGCATTTTGTTTATAAAAACAAAACAAATCAATCTTCTTTGAATTAATCTAGAATTAATCCTGACAAGCTTAATAACAATGACAGTGTAGTTCTTGAGGTTTGACACCCTCAATATAGCCCTATCCTACAAGGATTGGTTCGATTGCGAATGGTAATTTTATTATTGATAGTTTGACACAACAAAAATGTTGGGATTATGCCTTGAATCCCAACGATTTTATATATCTGTGTTGACATTCAAATGTTTGTTATGAATATAAATGTTATATTCACTAATTAAAATGAATTGAGCATATAACATATAAAATGTCATTTACATGCTTATTACCAAGTTTATGATATTTGTTATGCATGTGAAAGGTCCTAGGATTACATTGAATAGGAATATGGGTGTGAGTAACGTGGTTATCACACAATGTCATAGTCCATAATCCTTATATCCTTAAAGGATAAAGTTCGCAGTCAATAAATGGGACTTGGCATTCCATCTTGAGTAAGACTGTTACACATTGAATCTTGGTGATGTACCTTGATCAAGCGAAGCGGTGTCTTCGGGATTGATGTGTAGTGTGCTGAAAACCTAAGGCACTGAATGGACCATGGAGTTGTATTCCAAAAAGATATTGTATAATGAGGTAAGACGACAAACTCCTTAAAGGCTATTTAGACTTTGATTTTAAATCCTGAGAAGTTTGTCAACTCGGATGTGAAGTGCTGATTATTTTGATGTATCATTGAGTGAGAACTATCGTTGGTCAACATAACTCAATTCGTTGGGTAATCACATCTAACTTTGTGGGAACACCAACTTCAAGAGGGAATCCAAATCCTTTGTTGGTAAATAAAGAGACAAGAAATTTCCCCTTGAGATAGATTTTATGGATATGATTCTCAATCTTCGGCCGAAGCATTTTGGTTAGCATACCAAAATGTAAATACAAGTGTCTATCACATGTATGAGAATAACATACAATCAGTGACTCAAGCATAAAGACGTAGAGAATTATGTGGCAGCATCCTAAACCTTAATTCTGCTATGGAATATTTTGTGGTGGAATCATAAGTCAAAAAGTAAAAGGGATTAATTGTATTAAATCAATAATATTTATTGGAGTTCAGTCACATTCATTTAGTGGAATTAATTGTGATTAGAATACAATTGCATAACAAATGTCAGGGTGACACGATTATGGACATATTCAAGCCAATAATATTTTTCCATTTAGGTCCCTCACTAAGCTGATGTAATTTAACCATAAGGCTTTCTTATTTATTGGGCTAAGTGTTTTATTTAATTAAAACATTGGGATAAAGAGATTAGATATAATTGGGCTTGGGGTAAAACCTAGAGGCTCAATGAGCGTACGTGGAAATACATAAGGCCGGAGTTTATTAACTAGGCCTAAGTATTAGTGACAAGGGAAAAGGGTTGTGGTGAAATCCAAGCCCAATCCAAGGAGCATGAAACCGTGTAGCCCATGGAGAATTCTCCATGGACCACACGGCCATAGCATGAAAGTTAGGATTTAATCCTAGCCATCCATGCTACTATAATATCAATCATTGGATTGATGTTACAAAGTTCTAAAAGAATTAGAACTGTCATCAACAAGATGACCGACCCGTCCTTCCAACCTTGCAATTGGTTGAGTGTTGACCAAAGTGAGACTTTTCATCTCTTGAATCGCTTGGCTATTGACCATAGTATAATTCCTAAGCTCTTGTATGGTATGGCTATATGACTGTATGAATGCTTTGAATGTGTCTTCCAATGATAATTGAGGTTGTGGTGTTAAGTGCCAAAATATTCATATTTTAGCCCTTAACTTACATTTGTTAATTCCTTAGTTTTGTTAGTTTATGCTATTTTAGTTCTTTTATGTTTTCTGTGTTTTTGTAGGTTTTTGGAAGAAAATAAAGTATTTTTGGAAGTCTCGGGCTTAAAGGACAAAGTGGAGAAAAAGCTAGAAGATTTGAGTCAAGCAAAAGGTACTGATAGTGTGATCGATCATAGCGTTACTGCACTCGAGCGCACTACCAGAGAGGTCCAAGCATAGATGAGCATGGTGCGTGCTCATGTGCACAAGAAGCAGCCTCGATCGTACCTATGATCGAGTGCCCAACACATATGATCGAGCGCACACGGGCTGCGATCGAGCGCACCCGTGCGTGAGGAGCAAGGCAGCAGCGCCCTACTCCGGAAAGCTCTCTATTTCACCCGTTCAAAACCCTAGGTGACTTTGAACGCAAAAGATACAATTTGTAGGGTTTCTAGAGTGTTCCTAAGGCCTATAAATAGACCCTTAAGCCCTTAGAATAGACACACAGTTCCAAGGAGAAGAATTGGAGCCCTTCAAGTTCAAGTTTTCAGGTTTATTCTTTTCCTCTTTATTTTATTTTATGAAGATGTTTAACATCAAACTCATGTATAACTAAACTACTTAGTAGGGCTAGATTGAAGCCCTAATTATGTTTATTTAATATTTCAATATTGGTGCCTTTGTGATAATCATATTGTGATGCTTAACTTGATTAATTCCTGTTTTATTAAATTCCTCATATTTTTTTGCCTGATCAACATATGCATGTGGTATGGATTAGTTAATTAAATCAATTTGGATGATCGAGCCCTGGGTTTAATGGTGTAACAAAAGAATTTCACCTCAAGTTCTTGCATTAATCAACATGGGCAACTGGGAGTAGACACCCATGCTCTAGGCCTCATGTGTTTGTCCATTTTCATAGATTTATGCTTTCTTAAAGAACAACTTAGTAGACACCCATGCTAAATACTTTAAGAAAGAAAAGAATTGGAGTAGACACCCATGCCTAATTCGTTGCTTAGGGAAATCAATAACTTAAGGAGTGGACACCCATACCCTTAGGTTGGCAAGCATTAAGTATTCATAATAAGATTGGATCATTGGCATATTGTTATTTTATCTAAGTGTGATTAGTGGTGGATATCAAAGCCCTACCTTTTATCATTATTGAATCAAAATCAACCTGTTATCTTGTTTTGTTTACTGAAATTAATTTTAATCAAAATTTACCAATCCTCGTGGGAATGATCTCGTACTTGCACTCTATGCTACTGTTTTGACCTTGTGCACTTGCGAGTTTAAACGTACAATTATTTTCCTATTAATTTAGGTAGGTATTTACACAACACATTTATGGCGCCATTGCCGGGGTTTATTCTTTTCCTTTCTCTTTATTTTATGAAGATGTTTAACATCAAACTTATGTGTAACTAATTTATTTAGTAGGGCTAGATTGAAGCCCTAGTTATGATTAGTTAATATTCAATATTGGCGCCTTTGTGATGATGATCATGTTGTGATATTTAACTTGATTAATTCCTGCTTTCATGAATTCCTCATATATGTGTGCCTGATCAACATATGCATTTGGTATGGACTAGTTAGTTAAACCAATTTGGATGACCGAGTCCTTGGTTTAATAAAAGTAACAAAAGAAATCCACACCGGGTTCTTGGGTTAATCAATATGGGGAACCGGGAGTATACACCTATGCCCTAGGCCTCATGTGTTTGTCGATTTCCACAGAATCATGCTTTCTTAAAGAACAACTTAGTATACACCTATGCTAAATCCTTTGAGAAAGAAAAGAGTTAGAGTATACACTCATGCCTAATTCGTTGCTTAGGAAAATCAATAGCTTAAGGAGTATACACCCATCCCCTTAGGTTGATAAACATTAGGTATTCATAATATGATTGGGTCATTGTCATATTGTTATATTATTTGAACATGATTAGTGGTGGATATCAAAGCCCTACCTTTACCTTTTATTTATCTTTATTTCTTTCCATATTATCAATATTAATCTAGTGACAATTTTGATATTTTAATTAATTCTAAAACAAAATCAACAATCCTCGTGGGGTCGATCTCGTACTTGCTGCACTATACTATCGTTTGATCTTGTGCATTTGCGAGTAAAACATACAATTATTTGCCTATTAATTTAGGTAGATATTTGTAACAACATTGGAGCACAGAGCGTATTAGGCCATCAAGAAGTTCAACTTTGACATGAAACAAGCTGGTGATAAGAGGAAGCTACAACTAAATGAACTTGAGGAATTGAGGTGTGGTGCATATGAGAATGCCAAGCTCTACAAGGAAAGAACCAAAGCATATCATGATAAGCAATTAATCGGGAAGGAGTTTCATGTGGGATAGAAAGTGTTGATCTACAATTCAAGACTAAGACTCTTCCTTGGCAAGCTTAAGTTTAGATGGTTTGGTCCTTGTATTGTCACCAAAGTGTTCCCTCATAGAGCTTTGGAGGTCCATAGTCCACAGAAGAATCAGACATTCAAGGTGAATGGACACAGAGTGAAGCCATACATTGAAAACTTTGCACCAAGAGTTGAAGATTTGACACCACAAGATTTGGCACTCCAATCTGTCCAATATGAAGAACAATAGTACTGAAGAAGGATCACAGTTTGGCTGAAGACGTTAAACTTAGCGCTCATGGGAGGCACCCCACAGGATGAGTATGCTTCAGTTCAAGTTTGGGGGTATGCTCCGAGCCATACCTATTCCAGCCAGTTTCAACCATCTCCCAGGTAAGATCTTTCTATGTTGTACACACATTGGGGACAATGTATAATTTAAGTTTGGGGGTAAGGGAGACACATTTACACACACTTTGTCCCATTTTTGAATAATATACATGTTCACGTTTGTCTTAAAATTTTGATTGATCTTAAAAATTGTGATTTGATTTTTATTGGTGAGCATAAAATTTTGAACACATGATTTGATGATAGAATTTTTCAGTTTGGTTACTTGTTTGACGCAGTTGAGAATTCACATGTTTGATCTCATCTATACAAGCAAATTAACACATAATTTGTGGGGTATGACATGAAAGTCTGATGTGTGTGTTTCTATGTCTTGGGTGAAACTAAATGATTTATTAGATGGATACTTTGGCATATATATATATATATATATAAAATTGATCATTGATAAGCTTTTCACTAAGGAACTGGACCTCTTGTCTCAAAGCATTAAGTGTTCGCGCCAAAAGGTGACGAATTTTGATTTGGTTAGTGTCATGGTTAGTTTGGTTCTGTAGCTTTTTTGACTCGAGTTAGTAAGTCCTTAGGGGTGTCTCTACGCCTAATGCCTAAAACCATTTGGTTCAGAAGTCATTGACCTAACACTCGTTACATGGGTCAATTAGGAAAGCTTAAGGGAACAAAACACGAACAGCATGACTGAAAAAAAAAAGAAAAAAAAAAAAGGTATGCCATAGTTATTCATTCTAATGAGGATTTTAGTGAACTTTGAGATATTGGGACATTGCACACTGGAAAAAATTGGAAGCTTCATATTTGTGTGCTAGTTCACTTTACATTGTTTCGAACTTGTGATGCCTTAGCCTATCATTTGTAAGTGAATAAACTTTAAGATTCCAATTCATTGAGAAGATGGAGTTTATCTTTTTAAGCTTACTATTGAATGAAAATCATAGTTTTGAGTGACACTTGAGTTTTGAATAACATGAACCTGTGCAATTATTTGTGGGTAACATTCCTGAAAAACCTTCACGAGACTTCACTCGTCCTCTAGGGAATTCCTAGGGGTTTAAAAGGCTTGTTGCATACGTTAAATGCAATCATACATCCCACGAAAGATGGATTTATCTTTTTGTTTTCATTTTGTTTTTAGTTTCGTATTGCTAAGGGATTAGCAAGATGTAAGTTTGGGGGTGTGTTAAGTGCCAAAATATTCATATTTTAGCCCTTAACTTATATTTGTCAATTCCTTAGTTTTGTTAGTTTATGTTATTTTAGTTATTTTATGTGCTTTCTGTGTTTTTGTAGACTTTTGGAAGAAAAGAAAATATTTCTGGAAGTCTCAGGCTTAAAGGACAAAGTTGGGAAAAGGCTAGAAGGTTTGAGTCAAGCAAAAGGTTCTGATAGTGCGATAGATCATAGCGTTACTGTGCTCGAGCACACTACTAGAGCAGTCCAAGCCAAGACGAGCAAGGCTCGCGCTCGTGCGCACAAGAAGCAGCCTCGATCGCACCTGCGATCAGGCGCCCAACACAAACGATTGATCGCATACCTGTGATCGAGCGCACACGGCTGCGATCGAGCGCACCTGTGCGTGTGGAGCAAGGCAGCAGCGCCCTATTTTGGAAAGTTCTCCTTTTCACCCGTTCAAAACCCTAGGCGACTTAGAACACAAAAGTTATGATTTTTAGGGTTTCAAGAGTGTTCCTAAGGCCTATAAATAGACCCTTAAGCCTTTAGAATAGATACACAGTTCTAAGGAGAAGAATTGGAGTTCTTCAAGTTCAAGTTTTCGGGTTTATTCTTTTCCTCTTTATTTTATTTTATGAAGATTTTAGCCCTAATTATGTTTATTTAATATTTCAATATTGGCGCCTTTGTGATAATCATATTGTGATGATTAACTTGATTAATTCTTATTTTATTGAATTCCTCATATGTGTTTGCCTGATCAACATATGCATGTGGTATGGATTAGTTAGTTAAATCAATTTGGATGATCGAGTCCTGGTTTAATAGAGTAACAAAAGAATCTTACACCAAGTTCTTGGGTTAATCAATATGGGGAACTAGGAGTAGACACCCACGCCCTAAGCCTCATGTGTTTGTCGATTTCCACATATTTATGCTTTCTTAAAGAACAACTTAGTAGAGCCCCATGCTAAATCCTTTAAGAAATAAAAGAATTAGAGTAGACACCCATGCCTAATTCGTTGTTATGGAGATCAATAGCTTAAGGAGTAGACACTCATACCCTTAGGCTGGCAAGTATTAAGTATTCATAATATGATTGGATCACTGGCATATTGTTATTTTATCTAAGTGTGATTAGTGGTGGATATCAAAGCCCTACCTTTTATCATTATTGAATCAAAAATCAACCTGTTATCTTGTTTTGTTTACTGAAATTAATTTGAATCAAAATTTACCAATCCTCATGGGAATGATCTCTTACTTGCACTCTATGCTACTGTTTTGACCTTGTGCACTTGCGAGTTTAAATGTACAATTATTTTCCTATTAATTTAGGTAGGTATTTGCACAACATGTGGCACTTGAGTGGTGGATTGGCTAATTAGTTGCATGAAGGATTTGAGAGAGTCTTCCAGCGAAGATTGTTGAGGAGGATAGTCATATCAGGATGGTGGACTTGGTCATCAAACTGCGGATAATCTAGATAGTGCAGTTCATGAAATTGGGGAGCATAATTTCCCGTAGCTAGAGCATGCCACAAGAAATTAGAATGGTTGCTCCAGTGTGGGTTGTAAAAATTAGAATTTGATTCAAACCCTGGGCTGGAGAAAAAAGTGTTCATTTGCTCATAAGAAAAATTAGAAAATTGTCTAAAGGACAAACAATTGCTAACATGATGATAAGGATTGTAGCAATGTGAACATGGTTCATGTGGGTTGAAAATGTGATGGTAGTTGGTAGGAGCGGGTGCCCTACAACTAAGAGAAGTATGATTTACAGAAAAATTATTAAAATCATCACACAAAAAATCCATGCTCACTCTTACTCTTTAGCATGCAAATATCCCAAATAAAACATTAACCATTCTTTGAAAAGTAAAATAAACAAAAAATAAATATTATGAAATCAAAAATTAATACTAACAGAGAAGCATAAAACTAAACAAAATACCAAAATGTAAAGACTCAAACTTACAAACTCACCAAGAGGACCAAAATTTTTTTTTGGCACAAATCTGAAGCTACTGGCAGTCTGTTGGTGCAGTCCACTGGGCAGGTGCGCTCGGGCGCAAAATGCAAAGTTTGCCCAGCAGATACTACAAAACAGAATAGCAAGCACCATTTGGATGGCTGTGTCTACCGTTCAAACGGAAGTGGCTACCATTCGAATGGCCACTGCAGAAACAAACTGGCAGAAACATCGACAGACAGAGTAGAAACACAGTTTTTCTTTCTTTTTTTTTACCTTTTTTTTGTATTATTTATAAAAGATGTGCAGAAGCAGAAAAATAAAATACAATTGCAAAAATTAAAATAAAAAATCCTAGCTACAACTAGTAAAAAGATAAACTTAATCTAGAGATAAATTGTTTTCAAAAATCAAATCGATTCCCCGGCAACAGCGCCAAAAACTTATTGTAAAAATCTAATGTATTCGTAAATGCATGAATCGTTTTGCAATATAGGGATGCAAGTGCAAGGTCGAATACACAGGGAATTGTGTTTTTGAAAACTAAATCTCTTCATGCCACACGTCCACAAGGTCATCTTGAAGTTTTGCACACACTAGTTAAATTTCAGGCCAATTGAATTTCTCAACTTCGACCAAAGCCCATGGGCCTAACCAAATGCACTGGGAACGATACCTACAACCCAAAATTAATTGGGACGAAAATTTATGAGCTTGTGCAAAACTTCGAGGTGATCATGTAGACAGTGCCGCGAAGTGATTCGAGTTCATTCGCTCATTTGTAGGTGACGACGGAACGAAAACTTTCTTGTAAGTTCAGTACCCCGATCCCATGCAAACGACTCGAATCCCTTCATGCCACCCGTAGACAAGGTCGTCTTGATGTTTTGCACACCCTAGTTAAATTTTGGGCCAATTGAATTTTCACAATTACGACCAAAGCAATGGACCTAACCAAATGCACTGGTAACGATACATAAAACCAGGAATCATTTGGGTCGAATATGTACGAGCTTGTTCAAAACTTCCACAAAAGCTTTTCCTGTAAGTTCAGTGCCCTGATCCCATGCAAAAGACTTGAATCTCTTCATGCCACCCACCGACGGGGTTGTCTTGATGTTTGGCACACCCTAGTTAAATTTTGGGCCAATTTAGTTTTCACAATTACGACCATTGGGCCTAACCAAGTGCACTGGTAACTATACCTACAACCTGAAATTATTCGGGACGAACATTTACGAGCTTGTGCAAAACTTCAAGTTGATCATGTCGTCGAGTGCAATGAAGTAATTCGATTTCATTTACCCCTCCGATGGTGCCGACGGAACGAAAACTTTTGCTGGAAGTTCAGTACCCCGATCCCATGTGAATGACTCAAATTTCTTCGAGCCACCTGTTGAAAGGGTCATGTTGTGGATCTATCCGATGTGGCCGAGAGAGAAAAGCCCGTTGACCTTTTATCCTCAAAACGTAAATCCCCTTCGTCCACTAACGTAGGTGCCCCAATTCCAATCTTGCCCTTTCCTTTTGCTTTCCTGGAGACTTCATTGCCCACCCTAGGATCAAGTGCCGTATCTTCATATGTTGTTTTGTGTGCCCCGAAGGAATCTCCTACCTTCCAACTTAAGGAAGCAGATCGCCCCCCTTTAGGAAAGATTTGATCGCTCCTATTAGGGTTTCCTCAATCCTTGCCACTACCATCTCCAATGGACCTCTCCTGTCGCCCACTGCCGCTGTGGTTGGATTCCCCCGTGGAGGTTGGGGAGCCTCTGTCAGTTCCCCCACTCACTGTTTTGCTTCTTCTGGACTGCTCAGCCCGGAGATTAATACCCCACTGCTTTTCTCCATCATTCAGATTGCTCCGATGGGTAGAACGCACAGGACAACCGCGCCTTTCATGAAGTATCCGGCCACAGTGAAAGCAGAATAACGGGAGTTTCATATTTGAAGTCCACCCAATGTGACTGGCCACCTAGATGTAGAGCTCTTCCACATTCCAAGGGTTTTGATAAGTACATAGTCACCCTTATCCTTAGACATCTCCCCCATCCTGCACCATCACCCGCAACATCAACGTCTTTAACTCCCATCGATTCACCAATTTTCGCCCCCATCCTCTTTGTCATGCATAGAAGAGGCATGTCATGCACCTGAACCCATATGGGCGAATGACCAAACTTCATCTGTGAGGGTGGTGTTTTTCCATCAAATTCATTCAAAACCAGAACGTGACGATTGAATGACCACGGTCTTCCCTCCATGACTCGTCATTTATCTTCACTATCCGAAAATTCAAGCAGCCATAAGTTCTCTTGTAATTCCTTGAAGACCACCCTACCCATTAAGCGCCAAATCCTGGAGAAGACGGTTTTAAACGCCTCCTTATTCACAGCTTTGTCCATCCATAGTTTTCCAACCAAACACATCCCTCCCTGCTCCCTCGCCTCTTCAACCTCACCTTCTAGGATCATGATTCCTCACTTTTCCCCATCCGTAAGAGAAATCTTGTTACACAATCGTGCGATCTCCTCCACCATAGCCCTCCATGAAGGAGTCCTTCGGTCTATGCCTACCCTCCTTTTCCGCTCAGCGGTTAGAGACTCCACACCCCAACACAAGGTTTTGCGCAGCGGCGTAAAACCCTAGAGAGGACTTGGCTATGAAAACCATGATCAATTGATATTTGATCATGTGATATAATCATATAAATTATAATAATTAATGACAATACATTAATACTTCAATTGTGGTTATAAGCAACACATTGTTGAATCCAATGCCAATTACTTAATTTCATATTATATGAATCACATTGTCCTTGTATATGAATAATATGATTAAGTATTTGAATTGTAATTGGATCCTATATAACATAAATTACTTAATTACTATTATATGTATTTAAATTTATATAACTATTTTTTTGTAATATATTAATATATTTTGTATATATATATATACAAGATCTATGAACGAGCTAACAAGTCGGACTAAGGAGCCGGGCGATTACGAGTTAAACGAGTTGAGCTCACGAGTCCCCGTTGAGTTTAATCGAGCAAGTCGGGTATGTGTCATTAGCTAATCAAGTGAGTTTCAACAGTAACGAGTGAGCTTGTACAATGTCGAGCTTGATCTCGGGTCAAGTTTAGCCGAGTGAGTATCAAGCGAGTTGTCGAGTGTGTCGGCTCATTTACAGCTGGAAACACTACACAAACTCATTAAACATATGGGGAATAACAATGAACAAAAACATGGATATCATTTACTAAACCCCATAACCACCAAGTCTCCCCCTTAAAACTAACAACTTCTTCCCCTTTTTGTCACAATGGACAAAGGGATATAAAAGGAAAACATGCTCCCCATATCAATAAATCAATTGATAGGACAAGATGAAAGAGAATGAAACAACAATAACAATGATACATGTTAAAATAATTAAACGAAGAAGGACAGATAAACGAGCATGTGTCATGAAATATTTAGTGCCAAAATATCTCATAAAATATGTCAAAAAATACAAGAGATATGAAAGATATCACAAAAGAAACCCGGCACTAATATTAACTCCCCCTTAACATAAGCAATGTTAGATCACCGGTTATCTTAAAAGCTTAAGCTGATAGGAAGAGGTAAATTTAAGCAATGTTAAATCACGTGTTGAGCGCAAACTCCCTTTTTAATAGGTGAGGCCCAACACGTGGAATATTTAATTTAAATTGGGGTGAATTGACTAAGTCAAGGTTCGATCTCAGGACCTTTAGCTCTGATACCATGTTAAATTACCAACTATCTCAAAGGAAGAAACAAAGGAAGAAACTCAAGTGGGATCCTAACAAATGTTCCAACAAACCACATTCCCCTCATTTTGTCATAAAAGACAAAGGAAGAGACTCAAGTGGCGTAACTTGTATCCTTCGAAGGTATAAACTAGGGGGGTACAAACAGTATGAGCACACAATACAAACAAGAGGGCATGGTAGATTCAACTATGAACATGAAAAATGCAAACAATTTCAAAGAACCACCTTTTATTCGAAAGCCCAATTCAAGTCATCCAAACAAAGTTTAAGCCTCAATTTGTAATTCATGAAATTCGAGACTCAAGTATGGCTTCATTCTAGTTTCGATATCTTGGTCAATTTTTCTATCAAAAATATTACAACAATCACTATGTGTAACGCCCCACCCCAATGTCACCTATCCTAGTACTACTTTCGTATAAGTATGCTTAATTGCGAAGTTCTTATAGGTTCATTGTTATTATGACTTTAAAACGCATTGTTATCAAGAATGGTGCGAGTATACATATAAGCACATTCTCATCACCATATCCAGGCCATGTGGAATGCAACACTATGAATGTACAATTGAGTAATGCTAGGTATAATTTTTTTTTTTTTTTTTTTTTTTTTATCCTCAAATTGATTATTTGAGTTTTAAAATTACAATTAGATTAAAATTTAATAGTAATCCATTCCAAATTGAATAGTCACTACAAGAAAATTGGTCTTCAGTGACCATATTTTTAGCGACGACCCAAAAGTCGTCGCTATTGATCAGCATCAGCGACGACAATAAATTGTCGTCGCTAATTTCACAAAAAAGATTTGAAAACAGCGACGACTAGATGTCGTCGCTGATGGGTAGTCGCTAATGCTGAAATAATAGATTTTATCTAGCGCGAAAAGCCGTGCGAAAAAAATTGTGACCAGGTCTAAATCATTTGCGACGACAATCGTCGTCGCTAATAATAATATTCATTAGCGACGACAGTGTCGTCGCTAATTAACAAAGGGAAAAAATTAAGATCATAATTAGCGACGACATGGTCGTCGCTAAATAAAATTATTATTTGCGACGACGATTGTCGTCGCTAGTAAGTTAAAGGAAAAAATTAGAATCCATATTAGCGACCACAAAGGTCGTCGCTAATTAATTGTAATGAAATTTATAGCGGGAGTACTAATTTCAGAAGGGCGGGCATCTATTTTTATCCAAAATTTCTTCCTCTTTTTACCCTAGATTTCATAGTTTTGTGGGAACCATTTTGAACGGCCGTCTGGAAAATCCCCTTTCTCACAGACCACAGTTGAAGGTTCTCAGATGAAAATCCCCTTTCTCACATTTGAAGGTTCTCAGATGGAAAATCCCCTTTCTTGGTAATTTCTCTCTCTCGTTGATGGTTGTTGTTTTGTTTTATTTATTTACTTTTTTTTTTTGTAAATAAAATCCCCTTTCTGGATGAATGGCAACGATTCCTATAGAATGTCGACTCGGAACTGACCGGCGGTGCCCGCGTCATCTGGTGCCGTGTTTGTGATTGAGAGGGAGCGTGCTTTGGGAGAGGGAGAGTGGAGAATCGAGAATACGAAGTTGGGTTTCTTTGGGGTTTGTGTTTGTGTTCGGGTTTTTGAAGAGCATGAGAGAGGTGTGTAGTGTTTTATTATCGATTTTGCAGTCAACATTTTTGTGAGGAAGAGAACCGGCGACGGAGTCTGGGTTTTCGTTTGCTCTCTGAACAGGGCAGCCTGGGGTACGTTTAAGACAGAACAAGAAGAAGCAGCCAAAAAGGTGCACATGCTAAAATGGTCTTGATTATGCTTTCAACTTACAATAACATTATAATTGGAACTTGTAGAACCTGTAGCACAATGTGGCTTTAATATTGGGTGTTTGTAGGATAATATGTTATTGTACATTTTTATAATCATTATGCACTTATCATTTGATATATGACTTTCTATTTGACATCCGAAAATGTTATTTATCTCAATTTTAGTCACCATAGATTTACAATTCTCTTAATTCCTGCTATTACATATTATTTCTTAGATGAGGGTTTCAATTGAGATGTGGGAAAGATCTAATTCTTTTTGTGCTGTTTCAATTTTGTGGCTAGAGGAATTGTTTTGGGTTTGGGTCACAGAGAGCTAGACTAGCTCTCTGTATTCTAGAATACAGAGAGCTAGTCTAGCTCTCTGTGACCCAAACCCAAAACAAAATAAACTGAGATCTCGATCAGTTTATTTTGTAATATAGTTGCCTTTCGTGTTTGTATACTTTGTTAATTTGATAGTTTTTGTTAATTTGTTTACTCGTATATCCTTAACAGAAATGTTATTTATTTTTTATTAATTTGTTTACTCGTATATTCTTGAGAAGTAGAGAAAATGAAGAGCTATGTTGCAGATGGGGTATGTCGGATAGAATATTTGGTGGCAGATGAAGTTGGCTTTGAGTAGTGGGAATCTTTTTGGTTTAGGATTTTTCCTCCATTCATGCGTTTGCAGCAGAGCAGATGAAGGGTTTAAATTCAGATTGTGGTATGTGCTTGATTCAGTTTGCCAGTGTGTTTGTGCAGAGGAGCAGTTTTGCTGCACTTCAAACTGCAGGTGCTGGATGTAAATTCCCTGTGCAGGGTTCCTGTTAGCTGAGGTTTTGATACAGAGTTACTGTTTAGTGTATAGAAGTAAAGTCACTGTTAGCGTTTTGCAGTATAGAATTTGTCTAGCTTTTATAAACTTGATATATATTTGTGGTTTATAAACTTGAATTGTTGCTGCCATGTTATGAGTTCTTAAGGATAATACAAAATCACGTTATGTGCCCACAGTGTGGTGGTATGCTAGTTAGTAAAACCATAAAATAGGGGAAATCAAATCAAGGACAAGCTTAACATCTGCAATAACTGAGGGTTCACATACATCTTAATTGCCTTATCTCTCTCTCTCTCTTATGCTCCATTATTTTGTTTTTGAATGTTTTTAGATAATTTTTTGCAGGTAAAGAGGGTTTACACATCTGCGTTTGTGTCACCTTTTAGCTGTATCTCTTAACTTTAGTTTTGCATAGTGTTAACACAGTTAAGGCAAAGTGATTAAGATCACTTATGGGTCAGACACGAATGCAAGATTGTTGGTATTGAGATTTTTCTTACATGCTTATTGTTGGACATGTATTCGTTGGAGATTGCTAATGGAATAATGTAACCTACATGTAATTACTGTAAGTTTTTATTACAACAATGCTGTCCATGACTCTGTAACAGCTGTAACTTCATTTATGTTATTAAGTTACAAGCAAAGAACAGGGGGCAGACTAAATTATTTAGGATTTTTACTGAGGAATCATTATCTAGTTGATCGATGCAATACTTGTGTACATTAAGTGATGAATGGATGCATATGATATAATATAGCTTTAGGAGCTAGGGCACTCAAGTCTATTCGCAAATTCTTTATTTTTCAGACAGTTTTGGAATATTTATTGTTGCTACTTTGCTACTAGAGTATAGATATTAATCATTTCTATATCTTGAATAGGTCATTTGTGGCACCCATCAAGTATATAGCAGGTGGAAAATATGTGTGGGCATTAAAGTGTGGCACTCAAATGTGCTTTTATTGTGTAATTAGGAGTAATATTGGACAAAGCTTTGAAGATGGTGATGATGTAAAAATTATGCAAGATATTGACTCTCCAGAGATTGAGGCTGTGTGTTAATTTCTATTGGTTGTTGGTTTTGCAGTTAAATCTATTGGTTGCAACTAAAGTTGGTGAAGAAGGACTTGATATTCAGACATGCTGCCTTGTGATTCGGTTTGATCTCCCAGAAACTGTTTCTAGCTTCATACAATCAAGATGATGAAGTTAAATTGGAGTGAATTTAGGTGGCAGACAAAGATCCATTTACATGGGCAAGAATTCTTGCTTTTTAGATCAGACTTGCCATGATTTTTGCTTAGCTACATATGAAGTTTAATTTCTCAAGGAACACTGTTGTTGATGGATGCCTTCTTTGGCACTTGCTTAAAAACTTCACAATTATGTAGTTTTCTTAGGCCATTTTTTAAACTTCTTCACTTGTAATTAACTCTGTTTCAGACCTTTGAACATATTTAATTAGAAAATGAGTTCTTAAGTAAGCTCTAACATATTGTTATGTTTAGATCATTCATACCAAACAATTTAAAACATTAATTGGCCAAAAAAAAAAAAGCATTTGATGTTGACGACGACGATCATCAGCAACACTGATGTGTGAGTCATCAGCGACGACATTTTGTCGTCGCTAATGTGTGTGCCATCAGCATCAGCGACGACATTTGTCGTCGCTGATATGTGAGTCATCAGCGACGACATTTGCCGTCGCTGATGTGTAAGTCATCAGCGACGACAAATGTCGTCGCTGATGTGTGCATCATCAGCGACGACATCGACTTTGAAAAGGCATTTTCAGCGACAAACGTTGATAGTTATTAGCGACGACATTTGTCGTCGTTGATAATTATCAACAGCGACGACATGGAAGGTCGTCGCTAATGAGTCTTTAACGACGGATTACTTGCAACGACTAGGAGCGACGACGTAGTCGTCGCTGATGACCATCAGCGACGACATATGGGTCTTTAGCGACGACTCAGGGTCGTCGCTAAAGACCTATTTTCCTGTAGTGAGTATTTATAAAAGGAATAATGCTATACATCAAATCAAAAACTCACTCACCATCACATAATACCATAGCTTTTATCTTAAATAACATATTATAAAATTATCCATAATGTCATTACAATAACATAAGACTAATATTGTCTTGACATCAAATCAAGAGATGCCTCAAGGGCATTTATTGTCATAATTTAAATAGACTCAACATGAGTCAGTCTTTCAAAAGGTGAGAGGCCTCCCGCAAGCCTCATAAACCAAAAGCCTAGGCAGCATCAGGGTCGCCATCTAACTTCTTGTCACCAACATCTGTAAAATTACCACCATTTTACATGGAGAATGTGAGTCCACCACTCAGTAAGTATAAAATATGTAGACCATACGTGTGTGATGTGAGCCCCTCTTTTCCACTTGAAAATCTCTATCTCAAATTTACTAAACAGCTATCTCACATAACGTTTTCATAAAAGTATTTATTTTTTATAAACTTCATAGCTATTTTGTAAATCAAGTCTAGAGTTTTGTTAATACATACTTATCAAAGCCTCAAATATTTTCCTTTTGAATTTAATATGCATCAAACCCCACATGTCGTATTATGGAATAGCAAAATACTTTATAACAAGATAATGAAAATAAAAGGCATAAAACAAAATATATCATGTCACATGCTTGATTCACATAATATAATATCAAATTCATTTATCACATTCCACATTGCTCATTTTTCATTTCATCATTTCCGTATGTCAAGAGGATACTCCCACTTGCCATTCGAGTTTGCCAAGTGTATACCCCCACTTAACCAACAGGTTGCTACAAATTTATCCCACTTATAGCTTTGAGGTGCTAAGTGTATAACCTCACTTAATCGCTGAGTACCCATCTTTTACAAACTTTTCACTTGTCTCATATAATCAAATTTCATTTTCCATTAAAACTCATTTTCTTTTAACACATTTCTTTAAACACATGTAATATATAATATAAACATAATTTATCATATCCCAAAATATACAGGCTAATAATCACACTAAAAAAAATATTGTACAGTTTATGCAATAAAGCATCAAGCGCAGGGTCAGTAAGTTTTATATTTACAACTTTTGCTTAAATTCCCGAAATGATCCCTAGCTTGTATATATATATATATATATACTATGTATTCCCTCTTGCTGAAGGAATCACTACTCCTTCTTCTTGTTCATCTTTCTTAGTTTCTCTATTTTTGTGCGTGCAATAGACGAAAGAAAATAAAATCCTTTTGTTTAGATGGTAAAAAATGATTTAGTACAGCACTAAAAATGTAAATTTTGTGGAAATAATTACCATCCTAAATTTTCATTTTTAAAGATTTTATATAAGACGGTACGTACTAATTGGCATATAGGCGACTCCATCTTGCAATTATTTGGTAATTTCTACATATTTATCAATACAAAATTATAAAGCTCTCGTTGAAAAGTTGAAACAAGAAAAGAAAAAAGAGAGAGACCATCAATGATTATTATAATGATAAAACCTCGTTTGACATCTCTTTTAGCCATTGAAGTTAATTATTATTAAATGCCTCATAAATATATGAATTATTTATAGTATATCAACTTTCTGATATGCTACCTTGCATTCTTTAATTTGGTATATTCATCTTTTAAGCAAATCAACTATTAGATTTGTATGACTCACATGAGATGGACAACAAATATTTTTAATAAGTATTCTAAGAAACAAGTCGCAACACGAATTATGGTTGGAGAGATAGAGACAAGAGACAGTTAATATTTAATAAATCTTTAACTAACCTTAAGTTAGGCTATTTGTGAGTTTCAGGTGCTTGCAGTAGTGGTAACAAATCGCATCCAAAGTAATGTGCCAATGTTTAATCTCTCCGCATTTAATGAAGCACTTATAAAAAGGGGAGCTTTTTTCTTCTTCTTCGACAACTTTCAGGCAACTCTTAGCACCTTCAATAATACAATGATAATAAGAATCTTCGCGATTCCGATGTGGATGATTCTCCTCACAATATTTTTCCCACCCTTCAAAGCAATGCGGCAGTATTGCTTCAACTCCATCTAGTTCAAATGAATGAACATATCCATTGGGCAGTGTAGAAGGAGAAAAAGAGGTAGCAGCAAGATTGTTGGCTTCCACCACTCCGAGAATAAAGATAAACAATTTTATCATCATAACATATTTCCAAGCCATAGAGTTTGTTCCACTTTAGAAACTTCCTACCTAACTTTGATGTATAAATCAAAACAACAGTTAAGGTCCAAACACTTATATATTCTATGCAATTGAATTATTAGAGGCACATGTAATATTATTTTATGAATTGATTTCCTGTATTGCATTTTGATTTAAATAAATTTTGTTTAGTCGTTGTGACTTTTGGTGTTAACATTTTTTTAGTTACTCTTTTCGATAGGGTCTCAAGTTTGTTTTCTTTTTTTGTTAACCTTTGATTCTTAGAAAAAAGTGAAGTAAAGTTTTTAAAATGCAATTAGTTTCAAAGAATAAGTGAAGGGAATGATCCACTAGTCATTAGATGTTATATAAAAACATCCATTAAAAATGTTTTTTTTAAAAAAAAGATTGATTCGAAAAGACAAATAGACATACAATAGATTGGAAAAGAAATTCAAGTATAATATTATTCATTTACAAAGAGATATGACAACTCTCTCTCTCTCTCTTTGTGCGGACATATCAAAAAAAAAAAAAAAAAAAAAAACTCTCTCTCTCTCTCTCTCACTATATATATATAACTGTCATTAGTAATAGTGACTTTCCGAGGTATGGACTTTCTTAATTAGCTAAGTGACTTTTGGTGTTAACCTTTTCTTTAGTTGATCTTTCGGATATGGTCACAAGGTTACCAAAAAAAAAAAAAAAAAAATCTTAATTTTTTAACTTTACCAAAAGTCAAAGTTAATTTGGAAAAATGAAATTAATTTCAAATGAAAAAATGAAGAGGATGATTCACTAGTAACTGTATGTTATATAAAAGCACCTCTACAAAAGGTTTTAAAAGAAAAAGATTGATCGGAAATGACTAATAGACATACCATATATATATATATATATATATGAGAAGCGACTAGAAGCTCGAATTTTAACAGTAAATTTTTTTTAAGAAAACACTGGTTTCAGAAATTTCAAATTGACATTCGAAGCAAATAGAACTTTATTATGGATGAAAATAAGTGTAATAATTTAATGCTTAAACAAGCAAAATGCTAATGAAATTTTATGCAAAATCAGTCAATGTCGTTTACTCTATTTGCTATTAGCTCAATGTAGTATCAAAATTCAGAGTTTCTTGTGGCATGCAAAAAAACCAATTTACTCCCTAGAGTCAATTTTGTTCATTAATTTAACATATTACGTTCATTAACATTGACTTGAATTGAACACGTGTTACAATTTTCTTTGCTCTAACTTGTCACGCTATCGGAATAAGAATAAAAAATTCCATGAGCACAACTGTGAGTATTCTAATGCATTTCAAAGCCATAGATTTTCTTTCACTTTAGAAACTTCCTAACTTCTATGTATAAATCAAAACAACAACTAAGGTTCAAGCCCTTCTATATTCTATGCAATTGAATGATTAGAGACACGTACAATAATATTCTATGACTTTGTTTGTTGTTAAAGTATTTTGCTTTAAATAAATGCGATTTAGTTGTGACCTTTCGAGGTATGCACTTTCTTAATTAAGTGACTTTTGGTATTAACATTTTTTTAGTTACTCTCTTCGATAGGGTCTCAAGTTTTTTTTTTTTTTTTTTTTTTGGTGCCTTCGATTCTTAGCAAAAGTGACGTAAAGTTTTAAAAATGCAATTAGTTTCAACTAAAAAAGTGAAGGGGATGATCCACAAGTCATTATATGTTATATAAAAACATCCACTAAAAATGTTTTAAAAGCAAAGATTGATTCGACAAGACAAATAGGCATACCATATATTGGAAAATGAATTCAAATATAATATTATTCATTTAGAAAGAGACAACTCTCTCTCTTTCTCAATATATATATATATATATATATATATATATATATATATATATTATCAGTAGTAGTAGTAGTAGTGACTCTTCGAGGTATGGACTTTCTTAGTTACGTGATTTTTGGCGTTAACCTTTCTTTTAGTTGATCTTTCGGATAGGGTGACAAGGTTACAAAGCAAGAACAAAAAATTGTTAACTTTTTAACTTTCCCAAAAGGCAAAGTTAATTTGGAAGAATTGAATTAATTTTGAGATGAAAGAAAAATGAAGATGACTGTATGTTATATAAATGCACCCAAACAAAAGGTTTTAAAAGAAAAAGATTGATTGGAAAAGACTAATAGAAATACCATATATATATATATATATATATATATGTGAGAAGTGACTAGAAGCTTGAATTTTAGCAATAAAAAAAAAAAAAAAAATTAAGAAAACAATTGTATTAGAAATTTCAAAGTGACATTCGAAGCAAGGAAAACTTTATTATGGATGAAAATAAGTGTAATTTAATGCTTAAACAAGCAAAATCCCTAATGAAATTTTATGCAAAATCAGTCCATGTCGATTATCCTATTTCCAATTAGCTCAATGGGGTATCAAAATAAATTCAAAGTTCCCTTAGGTACGCCAAAAAAACAATTTATTCGCTAGAGTCAATTATGTTCGCTAACTTAACAGATTAGTTCATTGACATTGATTTGAATCGAACACGTGTCACAATTTTCTTGGCTGTGACTTATCACGCTATCGGAACAAGAATAAAAATTTACATGTCTCAAGTGTGAGTTTTCAAATACATTTCAAGCCATAGATTTTTTTTCACCGTAGAAACTTCATAACTTTCATGTGTAAATCAAAACAACAGCTAAGGTTCAAGCCCTTACATATTCTATGCAATTGAATGATTAGAGACACGTGCAATAATATTCTCTGAATTTGTTTGTTGTTAAAGTATTTTGATTTAAATAAATGTGATTTAGTAGTTGTGACCTTTCGAGGTATGGACTTTCTTAATTAAGTGACTTTTGGTCTTAACATTTTTTTAGTTACTCTCTTCGATAGGGTCTCAAGTTTTTGTTTTTTTTTCTTTGATTCTTAGCAAAAGTGAAGTAAAGTTTTAGAAATGCATATAGTTTCAAATGAATAAGTGAAGGGGATGATCCACTAGTCATTATATGTTATATGAAAACATCTATTAAAAATGTTCTAAAAGAAATGATTGACTCGAAAAGACAAATAGACATACCATATATTGGAAAATGAATTCAAATATAATATTATTCATTTACAAAGGGATAACTCTCTCTCTCTCTCCCGCTCACACTATATATATATATATATAATTGTTATTAGTAGCAGTGACTCTTCGAGGTATGGACTTTCTTAGTTAAGTGATTTTTGGTGTTAACCGTTATTTTAGTTGATCTTTCGGTCTGGTTCACAAGGTTATATATATATATATATATATCTGTTTCAACGATTTTGAAAGCATTGTCTGAAGGAATTCCTAAACAAGGTAAAGCTTTGACATGGGTTTTAATTTCTCTGACAATGGAAGTATGTGTGTCAGTCCAGGGAGGAGGGTTGTTTAATAAACGGTCGAACAAAGGTTTGCAGTGTTTTCTCAGATCTTTGTAGAAATCTGCAATATAATTTAAAGAACCAAGGAACCTTTGGAGCTGATTTTTATCAATGATGACATCAGGAAATTTATCGGCAAATTGAATGGCTCTATCAATGGGTCTTATTCGACCTTCAGAAATATCAAAAACAAAGAATCTAATTTTGGTTTGGAAAAGCTTGATCTTTTTAGTAGAAACAACACGTCCTTGGTATCAGAGCCATAAGAGTTGTTGATCTGTGTTTTCATTTGCTTCGACCTTTTATTTTCTTTGACTCATATCTCTTTTCTCAGTTATAAACCAACCACCCCGTTAGGTAACCTCGGTTGACCTTTAAGTTCCGTCTTAAGCCTGGGTTTGGTGTCTTAGGGCATGGTGAAGGGTTAGTTTTAGCCAAGGGTATGTGTTGTGAGTTCTTGGAGAAGAGCCTATGATTAAAAGAATATTTTAGATTTTAGCTTTTGAAGATGTGGAGATCCAGTTCTTCCGCTAGTTCTAGGTCCTCTTTACCACCAGATATTGTTAATTCTGAACAAATTTCTGTTGAAAATGATAATTCTTTTAGTTTTGATAAATGGAATATTCCTAAACTTTCCCCGGATGGAGTTTACACTACTTCTTGGATAAAGTCCACATTTAAAGCTGAATACTCTGTTAAAACTGTTGAACAAACATTTGTCATTTCTGGTAACAATGAAAAATTTCAATTATTTAATAAAAAATTTGTCAATGATTCTCTTGCTAAAAAATATAAATTCCTGCATGTTGGTTCTGTTCAAGTTGCTGTTAAACCTTTAACTAGATTAGGTATCAATGCTTCTATTTTATTATGTCTTCGTGATGCTCGATTTGTCAGTTTTCAGACTAGTGTCCTTGGCATGATACAATCTTCTTTATTTAATGGTCCTGTTCATTTTGACACATTTCCTAACTTAACTCTTGCTTTAAATGATGTTCACATTCTTAAAGCACTAACTTTAAATGTGTTAACCTCTGGTTACGATATGGATGAAGGTAGCAGACCTCTTGCTATCATTTACCGTATCTACTATAAGTTATTAAAGACCAACCAAAATCCTCAGGCTATTATTAAGAATGCCGGTGGCTCAACTGTTTTAATCCAAAGCTCTACTCAGGATGCTAATATATGAACTCCTAGAATGATTCGATGGGACGAAATTAATCTTCCTAACGATTGGCTCTTGGAAAACGTATCTAAGCCTGCCAGAGTAGTCAATGACACCAGTAATCTTGATTATATCCAGTAGTATTTAGATGAATCTGTAAAAATTAGTTTTTCTGATTTGAATCTTACTAACAGAATTGAAAGACCTCTAATGATCAATGAAAGAAGAAATTCTTTTGCTGGCTCAACCACTTCAGAAGGTCTCCGACGAAGAGACCAAGATATTGATAAATTTCTTGCTCACCCTGATTTAAAATTAAAAGGTGTCTCTAATGATTGTCAAGTTTCTTCTGCTTTTTACAGTGCCAAGCAAACTCCTCCCACTACTCAAGCTGATGATGATGGAGGATCTCTATCTCCATCCAACTTCAGATTTTAATGGTCCTCTTCCTCCTCCTCGTCAATTAAATGTCCTTCATGCTCCTCTTAAAGATTTCTTTTCCCAAATAGACTGGCCTACTTTACAAAAAGATTTTTCTTCAAAAGAAAACCAAGCACTACGACATTCTTATGGATCTAATTTTTCTGAAAAAGAAAGATCCATAATCAAAATTCGTTGGGCTGAAAAAATGATTGAAACACAAAAACATATTCTGTTTTTTGATTTTCTTCAAAATCATTACCCCAACAATAATGTTTTAAATGTTGTTAAAAAATCTTTTGTTAAAGAAAATAAAACCAATGTTAAAGCTTCACACCCACCTCTTGAAAATTTACTAATCAAGACTTATGGAACTGACACAACTGTTAAAGCTTCCCCTTTTAAAAATCCTGATTCTGCTACTATTCATAATGAAACCAGAAAAATCATTGAGCAAAACAATTTTGTAAATCAATCCCTTCATATCATTGGCCAAAAATTAGATCGTATTGAAGACAAAATTGACACTCCTACTTCCTCCGGAAGTAAAATTGAAAAACCCATCATCTCTCTTCCTGAAGAAAGAAAAAATCTTGGATTGAAAACCACTAAACAAAAAAATGTTGATAGAATTGACAAAATGCTGAAAGATTTGAAAACCAGTCAGGCTTCTGGCTCTGGACAAGCCTGTACTGTCCAGAAAATCAATGAAACATCTGATTCAGATGATTCTGAATATTCTGAATATCCCTCTGATTTCAACATTAAAATGATTGAAGAAAATTTCGATCCCGATCAAAACCTCCAAAGAATTTTTGATAAATCCAAACCCGTTAACCTCACAAAAAATTGGTATTCGAAACCCACTCCTCCTGATTTACAGTTTGAAGAAAGATTTTTTCAATCCCAATTTTCTGTTTCTGCTGACAAACTTTATGAATGGAATATTGATGGTTTACCTGAACAAGAAATTTTAAATAAAATGAATCATATGTCCATGGTTGCTAATGCTTATGTTACTAATCACAATTTAAGCCAATCAGAAATTGTTGATTTGCTTTCTACGGGTTTCTCTGGAACTCTTCGTAATTGGTGGGATAAACACCGTACTGAAGAGTCTTGAGAAACAATTAGAAAAGCTGTCAAGAAAGATAAAGATGGCTTACCAATATTTGATGAGCAACATGGCACTGGTGAACCCGATTCTATTAACACATTGATTTACACCAACATTAAACATTTTATTGGAACACCTTCTAACATCACTTCTCGCATTTCTGATTTCTCGAATAATCTTCGTTGTCCTACTATGTCTGATTATAAATGGTATCAAGATATTTTTCTTTCCCGTGTTATGATTAGATCTGATAGTCAAAAGCCTTATTGGAAAGAAAAATTTATTGATGGATTACCTTCATTATTTGCTCACAAAGTTAAAGATGAACTCATTAACTCTAATACTGGATTAATTGAATATGAAAACTTAACTTATGGAGATTTGTTTTCTACTATTAAAAAACTTGGCATAAAAATGTGCATTGATCAAAAAATGATAAGACAACAGTTGAAGAATAAAAAGAAAGCTAAATACGAAATGGGTAATTTCTGTGAACAATTTGGGTTACCTCCTATGGCTCCCTCCCGGAGAAATAGAAAGAAACCTGATAAAGTTTTCAAGAAAAAACCTGCTGCATATTACAATAGTTACAAGAAAAGAAAATTTAATAAACCAATTAAAAAATATCCTGCAACTAACAAATCCAAAAAGAATAACTCAAAATTTGATAAATATTTTTTCAAAGGAAAATGCTTTAATTGTGGAAAATCTGGACATTTTGCTGACAAGTGCCCTGAACCACCCAAAAAATTGAAAAAAGAAATTAATACTTTAAAATTTGATGACAATGAAAAAGCAAATCTTTTTAGAATCTTACAATCAATAAGTTCTTCTGATTCTTCTGAGTATGAATTTTTAACTACTTCAAGTGATTCAGATTACCATTCTACCAGTGAATTTTCTGATAATGATTTCAAAATAGGTTGCAATGATTCTTGCTGCAAAAATGTCAAAACTTGCAACTTTCTTTCAAAAACTGAAGAACAAGAAAATTTACTAATTACTTTAATTTCAAAAATTGAAAATTCTGAATTAAAAGAAGACTACCTTAAAAAACTCAAGAATACCATGGTTAAAAATGCTAATAAACCTAACAATACAAAAATCTCTCTTGATGAAACTTTGGAAAGATTCTCTAAACAAAAATCCAAAGAAATTATTATCTCAGATTTGCAGCATGAGGTTAGTAATATCAAGAAACAAATTGCAGATTTGAAAAATGACCTTTTTACCATTAAAATCGATAATAATGACTTAAAACAACAACTATTAATACTAAAAATACAAAATTGTTTTCAAGATCACAATTTTGATAATAAAAATGATAAGCAATCTGAGCATTCTGATGAAGCCGAATCCAGCAATAAAGTGATTTCCAATGAAGTCAGGATTATCAGTCTTATTAACAAAGTTGTTCCACCTAAATGGTATTCTAAAGTTCATATTGTCATTGCTCCTGATTATGAATTCGATACCATTACTTTGATTGATTCTGGTGCTGATTTGAATTGTATTCAAGAATGAATAGTTCCCAGCAAATATTTCAAAAAATCCACTGAAAGACTGAACTCTGCTAGTGGAAGCCGTTTGCAAATCAAATACGAATTAAATAGTATACATGTTTGCCAGGGAGATGTCTGTTTTGGCCTTCCTTTCATTTGCATCCTTTATCCTGTTTATGTCGATGAAACTGGTGTTTCAACTATTAAAATGGGTGTTGGAGTAAAATTTTATTTTGCTAACAAATTTGAAATTGATATTAGCCATTTTAACATTATCACTGCCAAAACTAAGCATTTAAACTTCCTGAAACAAGAAGTTAAATACAAAAAGATTGTTGAACAACTTTCTGATAAATTGTTGCAATCCAAAATTGTCTCTTTTAATACTCGTATCATTGATCTTGTTTGTTCTGATCTTCCTACTGCTTTTTGGTATAGGAAGAAACACATTGTTTCTTTACCTTACATTAAAACATTTTCTAAAAATAAAATTCCCACTAAAGCCAGACCCATTCAAATGAATGCTGAAACCTTAGATTTTTGCCAAAAGGAGATTGCTGATTTACTTGCTAAAGGTAATATTCGAAAGAGTAAATCTCCTTGGACTTGTGCTGCCTTTTATGTTATGAAAAATGCTGAAGTCGAAAAGGGAACTCCTAGGCTTGTAATCAACTACAAACCACTCAATGATGTTTTAGAATGGATCAGGTACCCCATTCCAAATAGAAAGGATTTAGTCAGTCACATCAGTGAGGCTATAGTTTTCTCTAAGTTCGATATGAAGTCAAGATTTTGGCAAATCCAAATTGATGATAAAGATAGGTATAAGACTGCTTTTACCACCCCATTTAGACATTATGAATGGAATGTTATGCCTTTTGGTCTCAAAAATGCTCCCAGTGAATTCCAAAATATCATGAATAATATTTTCAATCCCTTCAGTCACTTTACTATTGTTTACATTGATGATGTATTGACTTATTCCAAATCTATTGATGAACACTGGAAACATTTGAATTCGTTTCTAGAGACAGTCAAACAGAATGGACTTGTTGTTTCTGCTAAAAAGATCAAGCTTTTCCAAACCAAAATTAGATTCCTTGGTTTTCATATTTCTGAAGGTCGAATAAGACCCATTGATAGAGCCATTCAATTTGCCGATAAATTTCCTGATGTCATCATTGATACAAATCAGCTCCAAAGGTTCCTAGGATCTTTAAATTATATTGCAGATTTCTACAAAGATTTGAGAAAACACTGCAAACCTTTGTTCGACCGTTTATTAAACAATCCTCCTCCCTGGACTAACACACATACTTCCCTTGTCAGAGAAATTAAAACCTATGTCAAAGCTTTACCTTGTTTAGGAATTCCTTCAGACAATGCTTTCAAAATCGTTGAAACAGATGCTTCTGAAATTGGTTTCGGAGGTATTCTGAAACAAATTGTTTCACCAGGGTCCCCCGAACAAATTGTTCGATTCCATTCTGGATCTTGGAATAAAGCTCAAATAAATTATAGTGCTATTAAAAAAGAAATTCTTTATGTTGTTTTATGCATCACTAAATTTCAATCTGATTTACTAAATCAAAAGCTTTTATTGCGCATTGATTGT